>NW_026126867.1:0-82205 GCF_943737965.1 Phodopus roborovskii | reverse complement strand
TTAAATATGTAAGCCATGGACCTCTTTTGGTATCAAATTCCTGGGCAGACGTGCCAGGTAAGGAACTGTATGCTGTCATCACGCATTTTTAAGAATGCCATCAGTTAATCGTCAGATAATCATAGTGTTTTGCCTGATGAATTCTGTTGTCCTGACATCATCACAAGCGCCTGAATCTCTGTTGAGGGGCGGCAGGATCGTGAGATAATGGGCCCAATCCTGGTGTCAGCAGTAGTAGCCACAATGTTGATAACAGCCGGAAAGATGGCTGCAGCAGGGGCATCGGCAGCATAGCTGACAGAGAGAGTTGTTCTTCCGTGTTCTGAGTCGTCATCCATTTGCCATGTCTACGTGATGGTGCCGACCTCCGACTGCCACTCCTTTTCCTCATGGTAGATCACAAGCGATGTGAAGATGTGGAGGAAGAGCAGGTAGTCAACATTTAGACCACCATGTTGGCCTTGGTGAAGTCACTTGGCTCTCTTGGTGGGCACCGTGACACCGTCCTGGACTCAATCATCCAGCATCCCTCCTGCTCTTGGAGATTCATAGATCATTCAGAAAAAGCTCTGCCCATGACTACAACTTTCCTAACCTTGTCCCTGAGAGATATTTATACCTTAACCGTAAACGGTCATGTCATTGTCTGTCGTTTAAATAACTTAAAGAATTAAAGAAGTCATAAGTACCTAACTGTCACAATGAATAGGGGATGTAGCATTTTACTTGCAGGGAAGCATGGTCAGAATCCAGTCATGTAGGATATCATCATCATCAATTGAGACAATGAATCCTAAAACGATGATATTGCACATTAACTCCACAAGAGGGAGCTTTAGGAGGTCTCTTCATGGAATGGAGGATTGTTATTTACCTAACTATGCCAAAGGTTTACATTATCTTGGGGATTAACACAGATTGTCAATTTAAAGTCAGTAATTATGTAATTAGATGATCTTGGCACCAGATACAGGTGTAACAGACGATATAACCATTGTTTTAAATAATTGAATAATCAAATAATGAGTTCATGTAACATCATCTAGTTCTCTAAGGCGGCTCCAAACCAGGCTCATAAAACGATGCTGGGTCGTGATAAATTTAAATATTTTTAACTACTTAATTGATATTAAGATGGTCTATAATAATTGCCTCCCACATCGTGTCATCACAATCCACTGATCATGGATTATCTAATGTCCTATTTTAATAATCAACTATGAACATAATCAGAGGATAAAAAGGTCTGCCATACTACACACAATCGACTCTCAGTTTACTCCCACATGATTGTGGGAAACTCCCAGGTTCATCCCTTATTTAATCGAGGAGCAGAGTAGTAACATGTTTAAATGCTGAACTGTCATTGTGTATGCAGGGATTTTAGAAGATTTCACATATTTAATGTTGGACGGCTGCCTCAACAGAGATGGACTGAAATCCAATAATCACTAAGTCTACTCTAACAAATGTATTAACACCTTCCTGAAGGAAGTCAACAATGGCAAACTCACCATTTGATGAATAATTGTGAGTCTTATTTGTCTTTTGTTCCATAGTTTGACTTCTTAGGGAGAGAGTATTCAAAACAGAAGACTTTGATCTGTTTCTCCACAGACTACGTTCTCTGATGATTAGGTAATCTTGAATTTGGTAACCAGTAAGAGCTGTAGGCACACTTCCAGAGGTGTGGCTATGATGTTTTAGGCGAATCAAATGCTGTCATTAACAGTTTTAGGAGATACTTATCTTGGGAGACTGTAATGTCCCATGATAACACTTTCTCGAAGCTGCTCTCTGGTCCTTGGCCCATGATACCAGGATACAGAATGCAAGCAGGGTTGCCAGGCAACATTTATGAACCAACATTCTGTCACATTCTAGTGCCCCTCCCACATGCTAAAAGGAGTATACCCACCGATGAACTAACCTTAGAGCCTCACTGAGTTTCTAACAAAAACAAAGCAGGGTTCTCTCTTTTGAGTTCTACATATTTACCAGTCTCTCAAGCCACAACTTGCCTATAGTGACATAAGCATGAAAACGAAAGCATCATTGTGCCATTCAAGTACAATGATTAGTATTTTAAACATGTTTTCTGTGCTTCAATTTTCTAATTTCTAGAACGGAAACAATACAATTAATCGCCTGTAACATAATCCTTTCCCCTTTATTGAAAAGAAAATAAACTCCTCTGCATCCTCTTACCTTTTAGGAGGAGCTTGGATCCCATGGTATCTCAGAGTTGTTTAGATTTCATTAAGCTGATGATTAGGGATTTTGAGCAGAGTCTTACGTTTCTTTCAGTCCTTTTGGATTCCTCAATTGTCTGTTCTCTATTAAGTCCTGTACCCCGCTTTCTAATATGGTTATTTAGAATTATTTATTGTTGGTGGTGTGTCATGTTATCAGCCCGACAGAGTTCATTCGATGAGATTACCTTATCAGGAGTTTATTCAGTTATTCCATTTTGAAAATTGGTGGTCACTGTGTACTTCAAGGGTCAGTTCTGTTGCAACCTGTCAGAAACTGATGATGCGAAACAGTACAGTTTTTTAAAATCGTGTAATCATACTATTGTTAAAAACCTACTATTACATAATCAGTAAGCACTGTATAAGGCAGTGTCCCCCATTCTCTGGGTACTGCTTCTGTTACTGATCTCCTGCTGTGTCAATCCCACAGCAGCCAAATGACGGATGAAACCATCATTACTTATGCAATCAAATAAGTTACTATTTGGATAGTCCTCCATATTTAACTTTCAAAAGATGGAACCAAACTCCAGTGAATGTCAACGTAGTAGTACTTAGATAATTAAATAATGCCACGTGATTAACTCCCATGTAGGAAATGGCCCGACTCCAGTCAAGAAGACAACATCTTCATCGATTTAAATAATTAATATATAATGAAAAATAATTGAAAAATGACATGGTGGTGCATACTTAAATCCAACATGGAGTAATCAGACTGATCTCTTCCTGGAATAATGATGTTTTTAAAAATTAAATTGATTATTAATTAGTGGGCCTTTTATATTAACACTGATGAGATGGCACCAAATTCCTAAACCTGTCGCTGATGTAAAGATCTATTTACATAGCTAAATGATGAAGTAATGAGATGATATTACATCATCAACTCCCAAAATCTGACTCCAAAAGGGACTTATGGTCCATAACATTACCTGTATTTTAAATACGTAATTTAAATGATGAATTATTACTTAATTTCCTAGTTTAACAGTTAAAGAAGTAAGTGTAGCATTACATGATGTGATGGTCTGGTACAAAGGTCTCCCCAAAGGAGGCTCAAAACTCCAGTGATTACTGAATATATAATGACAGATTTTCATGATGAAATGAATAAACCTCAAACAAGTGGATGGTGTTTTATACGTGAAGCCTAAATGATTGCTCAATCCTGAAGAGACATTGAGTTCTTAATCATAGATTTGAACAAAAAATGAATGAATAAAGAGATAATTTCTCATAATTCACCCCTAGAGACATAATAAAATGATATGAACATTGATTTAAATAAAGAAAGGAAGAAAGAAAGAAAAAGAAAGAAAGAATTCACAAGATACAATTTAACACCATCAAGGTGGATCCCGACTCCACTCTCCCTGGAGTAGAAAAAGACAGATTTGAATAATGAAATAATCAGATAGTTAGATTGTCTGTCACACTTGAGTCACACAAGGTGGTGCCAAACTTCAGGGATCACAGATTATATAATGAAAGAATTTAATAATTACACCTTTAAATATGTAAGCCGTTGACATTTTTTTGTATCATCAATTCCTGGGAAGACTTGCTCGGTATGAAACTGTATGCTGTCATCACGCATTTTTAAAATGCCATCAGTTAATCGTCAGATAATCATACTGTCTTGCCTGATGAATTCTGTTGGCCTGACCTCATCACAAGCACCTGAATCTCTGTTGTGGTGCGGCAGGACGTGAGATAGTGGGCCCAGTCCTGGCGTAGCAGTAGTAGCCACAATGTTGATAACAGCTGAAAAGATGGCTGCAGCAGGGGCATCAATAGCATAGCTGAGAGAGAGATGTTCTTCCGTGTTCTGAGTCGTCATCCTTTTTCCAGGTCTCGGTGATGGTGCCGAACTCCTAGTGCCACTCCTTCTCATGGTAGATCACAACCGATGTGAAGATGTGGAGGAAGAGCAGGTAGTCAACAGCCAGACCACCGTGCCATCCTTGGTGAAGTCCTTGTACTTCTGGGATGGAAATGTGCAACCTCCTGGACTCAATACCCCAGCATCCCTCGTACTCTGGGAGGTGCATAGATCATTCAGAAAATGCTCTGCCTGTGTCTACAACTTTCCTAACCTTGTCCCTGACAGACTTTTGCACCCTATTCGTAATCGGTGATGGCACTGTCTGTCGTTTACATAATTTAAAGCATTAAATAAGTCAGTAATAGCTAACTGTCACAATAAATAGGGGATGTAGCATTTTACTGGCAGGGAAGCATGGCCAGACTCCAGTCATGAAGCATGTCATTATCATCAATTGATTCAATGAATCATAAAATGTGAAGATATTGCAAATTATCTCCACAGGAGGGAGTCTTACAGGTCTCTTCATGGAATGGAGGATTGTTGTTTACATAACTATACAAATATTTACATTATTTTGGGGATTAACACAGATTTTCAATTTAAATTCATTAATTATGTAATTAGATGGTCTGTGGCACCAGATTCCAGGTGTCATGGACGATATAATCATTGTTTTATGTAATTAAATAATCAAATAATGAGTTCATGTAACATCATCCACTTCCCTAAGGTGGCTTCAAACCAGGCTCATGAACGATGCTGTCGTGATTAATTTAAATATTTTGACTACAAAATTGATATTTAGATGGTTCATAATAATTGCTTCCCACATCTTGGAATCCACTGATCATGGTTTATCTAATGTCCTATTTTAATAATCAAATAACAACATAATCAAAGGATGAAATTGCCTTACTCGACACAATATACTCTCACTGACTCCCACATGATTGTGGGAAACTCCCCCGGTTCATCCCTTATTTAATCGCAGAACAGAGTAGTAAAATGTTTAAATGCTGAAATGTCATTGTGTATACAGGTTTTTAGAAGATACCACACATTTTTTGTTGGGGGGCTGCCTCTAAAGAGATGGACTACAATCCAATAATCCCTAAGTATACTCTAACAAATGGATTATCACCATCCTGAAGGAAGTTAACAATGGCAAACTCTCGTTTGATGAATAATTGTGAGTCTTATTATCTTTTGTTCCATAGTTTTCTTCTTAGGAAAGAGAGTATTCATAAACAGAAGACTTTGAACAGTTTCTCCACAGACTACGTTCTCGGATGATTAGGTAATCTTGGATTTGGTAACCAGTAAAAGCTGTAGGCACACTTCCAGAGGTGTGGCTATGACCTTTTTAGGCGAATCAAATGCTGCCATTAAATTTTTAGGAGATAGTTATCTTGGGAGACTGTAATGTTCCATGTTAACCCATTCTCGAAGCTTCTCTCTGGTCCTTGGCCCATGATACCAGGATACAGAATGCAAGCAGATTAGCCAGGCAACATTTATGATCCAACATTCTGTCACATTCTAGTACCCCTCCCCCATGCTAAAATTAGTCTACCCACCGATGAACTAACCTTACAGCCTCACTGAGCTTCTCACAAAAACAAAGCAGGGCTTTTTCTTTTGAGTTCTACATATTTACCCGTCTCTTAAGCTACAACATGCCTATAGTGACATAAGCATGAAAACGAAAGCATCATTGTGCCATTCAAGTACAATGATGAGTATTTTGAACCTGTTTTCTATGCTGAAAATGCTTGGACATCAACTGGCCTGCTGAATGCTTGTTCCCCACACAGTCCCCTGCAGAGCATGCCAGCTACCACACAGTGCACTGCAGAGCATGCTGGCTCCCTAGGTAATCCAGAGATGAAACAGTAGCTGCAGTTCATCGCCAATGCTCAGCAGTGCATTGGTATCCTGCCACAATTACTAATGGTCCAGAAAAGGGTCAAACTCTACACATCAAAGTGCAGTTCCTATGAACACAGATTCCCCTTTGCATCATCACTCTAACACTGAAAATGCTAAGTTGAGCAGATGTTAGGTCAGGGAATATGTATCAAAATCACAACTTGATCATTTTCTTTCATTACCTATTTGTACCCTGGGCATCAATAACTGCGTGGACATAGAGTTAGGGAATCATTTCTTGAAGACACAGAGAATGCCACTGTTCCTCGCATTTTAGGTTTTCTCAGTAGCCAGTTTGCATGGCTGTTGTTTTAAAAACTCCTTCCCAGGATCCAACTATACTGGGGCACGCAGCTACTTCCCCAAATGTACCTTATGTCTACATTTGAAATCACAGACTCACCCTTGACTCCACCCTCCTCTTTATTGCCATAACCTGTTTATTACAAATCTTTCTCACCTTGGAAGTCTTAGGAACTTCATACCTCTGCTACCCTGTACCCATCTAATGTGTTCTCACATCCCTCTATTTCAAGCGCAATGGTTTTCTCTACATGTACTTCATTTGCCTAGAGCAATATCAACCCTAGCTTTCCTGTGTTGTTAGAATTATGTCACATCAGACACATTGGGAGGTTTCTGGAACTCAGCCACTTTTTAGTCCCTCCTCAAAATTGTCTAGATTTCCTGACAAACTGAGCCCACCATCATAACACATGCCACCTTATACCAAAGACCTATTGGACCTGCCTGCCTAAGTCTTACACAACTCCAAGTCCAAATTTACCTCAAGTGTACTGAGGGGACTTGAATCCATGGAACTTGAGAATGATATGGTTATCTAACCTGGCTCTGTGACAACCAATAGTATTAAGAGAATTTAAAATGTCTGGATTTTCATTGCAGCAATGATCCAGAATAATGCATCATTATCAGTTTTACAGGCTCCTTGGGTATTGGCTTTTTTTTTTTGTAAGGCACATTGTGTGTATTTGTAGGTACATATATTTGCACTTTCATATACAGGCCAGAGGTCAGCCTTTGCTACTGTTCCTCAGGACAGTTTACTGTCTTGTTTTCCAAGACAGAGTATTTCATTATCCTGGAAAGTTTGTAGTTATGCTAGGCTTCCTGGTCATTGAGTCCTAAGGGTCTGCCAGCCTCCACTTTTCTAGAGTTTGGATTCTAAGGCATTATGCCCATTTTTCACCCCAAGAAATGGTTTCTTTTTGTAGCCCTGGCTGCCCTAGAACTCTATTTGTAGACCAGGCTATCTTCGAACTCAGAGATTCACCTACATCTGCCTCCTTAGTGCTAGATTAAAGGTTTGTGCCACCACCACTTGCCTTTTTTTTTTTTTTTTAATGTGGGCTCTAGCTTAAAAGACTTTTGACACAGGACACAGTGCTCTTTCTTTTGAGTAGCTCCTCAGTGCCCCCAAAAGCCTTTGCTTATGGAATATTTCTGTTTCTTAATATGTTGGAGACTCTGATGGTACTTATGAGTTCCTACTATTAGACTGATCCAAAATCATCCTTTTCTTTTCAATGACACCAAGAGTGCCTTTGATAACCATGCAATATCATGTGCTATCTCTCTCCTGGGATCTCTGAGGCTGTTGTTAAACCCTCTGCTAGTGTTTTACTTGCATGTGCTTTATGTCTCATTCCCCTAGGCTGACGGCAAACTGTGGGGACAAGGGGTATGTCTTAGTTCCTCTGGATTCTCAATGCTCCAAAGAGATGTACAGAAGATCAGAAGGTGCTTGGTCAACACCAACTGCTGTGGTGCTAACAACCCATAGGCTATGACCCTCTGAGAGTCAAATGACCGTTTTATAGGGGTCATATGTCAGATACCCCGCACAGCAGATATTTACATAAAGATTCACAACAGTAGCAAATTGAGAGTTATGAAGTAGCAGCAAAGATAATTTTTTTGGCTGGGTCAAAGGTGAAGAACTGTATTGAGTGGTCGCAGCATTGGAAGGTTGAGAGCCACTGCTGTGAAAGATGATACAAGCACACCGGATATTTATGGGGCTTAAATAAGCAAATAGAGACTAAGCTTCAGTAGACAGCCCAGCGCTTTCCTTCCCCTTAGCTGAAGAGAGGTCTGGATGAAAATGGTGTGATCTGTCAGTTCACCAGTTCCCAAGGCTTCTGGCAAGTCCTTCTTATCTGAAGAGTCCTTACAGCAGCTGAGCATGTTCTTACAGAGAGAATGCAAGAATGACAGCATTCATTTTACCATGTGAGCAAGGTGATCACAATTTGCCACATTAGGAGAAAAATGAAGCTGGAGGGAAGCTACCAAGGAAACAGTGTTAGGAGAGTGGAACCTAAAAATGGGGTTTTTCTCTCTTGGGAACCAGGGACGCATTGTGAGGGCAACACACACTTTCCATACAGCATTTCACCGACTACCTGAAATACTCTTGCCTTTCATGTTCCAGGTCACTGAAAGAAGTCTATAGCATACAGGAGTTGATGGGCTATTAGCTGCTTCTGAGGATCAGTCCCTCTTCACAGAAACTACCGCAGGGCTTAGTGGAGAGGAATGAGGACGAGAGGCACATGGGCCTTATAGGCACGAGGAAGGACACATGTAACTGTATAAAAGAGCAGTCCACAGAGGAGAAAGCATGAATGTTTCTGGAAAACAGCTGGCTTTACTGCTCATGTCTCAACTACATAAAGAGGGGAACAAGGAAGACAACTTTGACTAAAGATATTCTAAAGGCAGAGCAGGGTAGAGGCTTCCTCCATGAACTGTTCTTTGTTCAGGTGCTACGGCACATTCAGCACAGACATTAATTAACTAAGAGCATACTGCTGCCTACACTGCCTACGTAATTACACCTGGAGTCTAATTAGGTCAGTCTCCACTACCCCTGGTCTAAATCAGCCACGCTACACATCTCTCAAAGTGTGGCTAGCACTTGTATTAGGGCAGTGACATGTGTGACTTCTAACACAGGAGAACCACCACCAACCTCAATAGGGTTCCTCCACGTGATTTTCATGCAGAAAGGGAAACCGTGGGAGGGAGTGGCTCTTCCTGGGCTCCTCTGGATTGTTTCCTGGTGTTCCAGAGTCCAAAGCCACATGCCAGGTGGAGGAGGTCTACACTGGCAACTCTTTCAAGCAATTACTCATTTATTTGGGTTTCTGATTTTAATAAGGCTATATGATGTTAACATTAGTAACCGAGTTGATCAGATTTGGGGGCAACTAAACTTGTTTTCTTGAGCTAAGAGATGACTCAGCAAGGAGGGACCCTTGCTGCCAAGTCTGCCATGGTGAGTTTGATTCCCCAGACTCATAGGATGGAAGGAGAGACCACACTCCTGCAAGATGTCCTCTGACCACCACATGATACCTCCAACCCCCGCATAAATAAATAAAAGAAACATAAGATTAAAAAATGCTTTGCTTAACTCTTCTAGAATTTTCAAGCTTTCTAAAATGAGAAAGTATCCTACACTAGTAACAAGACAAGCGCAAGAATGAAAGTTGGTAATAAACTCCTCAGGAGATGGTGTGATAGCTATGTGATATAATATATGTCATCAACGTCATCCTCATTGTCATCATCATCATTGTCATAGGTGCTGGGGACTGAACCCAGGGCCTTGTACATCCCAGGCAAGGGTTTTAATCACTGAACTACATCCCCAATCCATAATATCTTATTTTAGGATTTTATATCAGAAACATAATATATACAATATATGTGATTTATATGAATATATGTGTATTAGCTAGAGTATAGCTAAAGCTTTCATTTATCTAGGCAAACAGAACAAATGTAACAAATGATGCTATAAAGAACAAGAATGCTAGACTCAGTAACATGGGGTTTCAGTAACACATGAAAGGAGTTGTAACCAGTAACATTTAACCATAACTTCCATCTCTCTTCTGTCTCTGTACACTGTTTGCCAGTGTCACAACAGATCCCCCCTGAGGTCTATCTGTCACTTAGCTGGGTACACCTTTGTTATCAGGTGAAAGAGACAAAAGGACACATGCTTCCCAATATGTGGATCACATGGTTTCACAAGAACTGATATTTCTACTTGACCAACTCTGGAGGGAGAGGGAGAGTGGAAGAGAGGAGTAGACCTTATTCGCTGCAAGGCCCAGGCCCACTGCTACAGTCAATTCTGCTACCCAACTCGGGGCCCAGCCAAAGCGATCAGAAGCAGGCAGACTATTGCCAAGTCTGCACTCTGCCCACAGCAACTGTCAACTAATGATAGATTAGAAGAATCAGATTGCTCTATCAAAACATTAATCTCAAATCTTGATTAGTAAGCCTATTGAATTATGATTAGTTCACAAGGGTGCAGCTGACAGATAAGATACTTTATCTGACAATGTGTACTAGTTGCTCTGCCCAAAGCCAAAAATACCCCCAAACAAACAAAAAGGAACAAACAAAACAAAAAAAAACTACAAAATATGAACTAGCAAAATAACAGTACCCAACACAGCACACTGAGGAGGAGGAGGAGGCTACATAAATTTCTTAGTTTATTAAAGAGTTTGCATGTGAGAAGCCAGCTTTCCTATAAAAAGTGAGGAAGAGACTTAGAGAAATATATGGTAAACAATATGCTGTAACTAGGAGCCCACTAGGGCTCTCCCACCTTTTCAGTCACAAATGGGAACTTGAGATTGTTGCAGGGGGCACTCTGCCTGGCTTTGGTGACATCTTAGCTACAAAGGCAGGACTTTCTTATTGGTGCTGCCCAGTACCCTGGCCTGTGGGATGATGGCATCTGTGCAAAGTCTACAGAGAGAAAAGCATGGGGGAGGGAGTGAGGTTGTTCAGTCAGGCATTAAAACTAGTTTCTGATGTTTTTTTAAGATCTATAGACTAAACATGCTAAGCATATCCCCAGCCTCCACTGGAAAAGTCCACAGTGGTTAAGAACACCACTGGGCTGTTCTTCCACAGAACCTGAGTCTCGTTCCTAACACCCGCTTGGTGGCTCACAAACGTCTATAACTCAGTTCCAAGGGATGTGACACTTTCTTCTGGCCTCCAAGAGCACCATGCATGCATGAACCATGGTGCAGATATATGTGTAGGCAAACACTTACATACATAAACTAAAAACACATAAATCTTTTTAAAACCTTCTTGGTCTATATGAAATAAACATTCAATGTGATACAAGCTTATATTCTGAGTTCATACACACTCTGAAAAATTAAAATAGTATTACTTATTCCTTTATCACCCCCCTCTGCCTATATACACTTAGGTCTCTTTCAGTCCCCTGAATTCAGCTGCTACAGGGGGCTAAAGTGGCATAGTCCAAAGATGCCAGGCACTCACACTCCTATGGCACTTTGGATGGTATGGCCATCTTACCCTGACCTTATGATTTTACACAAAGCCTAATGTCCTATAATCGTGTTTCTGTTTAGCTGATATTAACCTTGCAGTGACTTCTCTCCTCCATCTCTTGGACACTCATAACTATACTGTGCTAATCAATTGCGCTCTGCAGATGGGGTCAAGGAAACTTACTTCCTCCTTTGATAGCCTCCAATAAAAGTGCTTTAAATGGAGTTATATTCTAGGAAAATCAATATATGATTACTGCAAAGATCTGTATTGATTGTCCTGTTGCATTGCAAAAAGGCTGAAGAAAAATGGCAAGGCACATTTCCTTTCGATTCCCACTCCACAGAGTTTGTTGCAAATGTTTGGGCAGGAAAAAATGGTGGAACTTTATTTAATGACCTGAAGTTCTCATCATTCAATCTTCTTTTTTCTTTCTCTCCTCTGCAAAGCACTCATTACTTGCCTCAGGCCTTTAGTCTCCAACACTGGTCTGCAGCAGAAGCTCCAGGAGAGTTCACAGAGCAGAAGAAAGGAGGCTTCAGACAGGGAGGCTCTGGCAGCAGCTGCAGGGTGCCTTCCCTAATAGCTACCATTCTCTTCTTCCTCCCTCCTAGAATCCAGCCTTTGTGAGACAGCAGCTCTGTACCCAGCTGCAGACTCTTCCTGGAGTTAGCAGCTGGAGCCAGGGTGAGTGGTAGTGAATGGAGTGATTTGGTGGGCGGTGACTTCTGGGGGAAGTGCCTTGAAGTATATAGATGGTGACTGACTAGTGTCATAAGCATTTCCCATTTCCTTCCTTTTCTTCCTCCCTACAAGGCAGATGAGACTCTGGCCAGGGAAACAGCAGTTCTATGGTCAGGAGGTGCTGAAGCTAAAAAAAAAAAACATGTCCACACCAGTGCAGAGCCCAGCCCGAGAGAGCAGAAAGATTGCCTCACTTTTTGTGTATTCCTTTCTTACAAAAAGAAAAAAAGAAGTCCCTTTTGTATGGTCCTCATCACTATACCAACTAATGAGATTCCTGGGCCACCCAATTCTCCAAGTTGTCTATGAGCGGCACTCAGTTGTTTCAGCAAGCACTAGAGTGGGAGTCACCTCAGTGCCAATAGGACTCTAAGTTTCTTTGGAGGAATTCTTCCCCCAGGAGAGTCTGAGTGGAGCTGCCCTCACAGCTCAGAACAGACACAAGTTCTAGGATTAGGCCCACCAGCCTTCAATTCAGGCTTCAAGGCCATTTGGGTGGTTCTGGAGTTGTAGCTATTGTATGTTGCTAATGCCAAAGTGGGTCATCGCAAAGCCTGTCCCTTATAGGTGCAACAGCCTTCACTGTCCAGGTCCTTAGATGATGACTCACTAAAATGTACAAATGTACTGGCTCCTTAGCTTCAGTGTTCTATAAGCTGTAACTTAATCGAGGGGGATATGAAATGAAGAGAAAATGAATTTCAGGAATAATAAGCACTCATCTTAAGTGATTCCTATGTGGCAGGCGTTTTTGCCCCAACTTTGAATATATAAACTGATGTAATACAATAGCTTAGGAGGTTAAGTGCCATCACCAATCCCTCCTTTGGATGGGGAAACTGAGGCAGAGAAGCTAGGTAGTTTGCACAATACAATCTAGTTTGAAAATGGAGGAATCAGGACCAACTCTAAAATGACTAGGGAGAAACATTTATACTTCCACATTGCTTGTGGCCATGCAACTGGCTACAGGTATCTAGGAATATATTTTAGTGATATGGAAATTCCACAGAAAGACTCTAAATGGGAAAAGCTCAGATTTTCACCGCAGCATTCTTCATATTATCAAAATGAAACAGAACTACCTAACTTTTCAATAATGAGGAATAAGATAAAATGGGTATATTTACTTAGTAAATTATTCAGTAACTACAATGCATAATTAATGCACCATCAAATACTATGTGAAACATGTCATTATATATAAAAGCTGGACACAAAATCATATGCATTCAACAGTCATCTCTAGGTTAAGTCATATATATTCACATAGCAGAGGCTGGAAAGTAACTTTCAAAACAAAAATAGCTATGTGGCATGTGGGATGTGAATGAGTCCTGTGCCTCCCATTTGTCCTTTATTTTCAAAATTTCAAAGGGTGGAGAATATGCTCTTAAGAAGAGAAATGGACACTGCTGAGGATGCTCTGGACGATGGCTGGGAGAGCCTGCTGCTTGCCCTTCAGTACAGATGAGCTGAGGGCTGGAAGGAGGGGTGGCTTAGAACTCCTGGCTTTTTATCCAGACAAGGTAAATGATGTTTGGCCAGTCAGGAGAGTAAACAAGATTAGTATGGTCTCCAGGTCATCCACTCACGAAGGTCAGAGAGTGTGAGATTATTATCCCTGGTAGAAGAACAGCAAAATAGCATTATGGAATAAATTAATGAAAAAGGTAGAAGAGTATATGAACGAAAGCCCTAATCACTTTAGAGATTTCACTCAACTGCTCTGCTGGCTATCAGTCAAACTCACAAAACAAATATGCTTGTTCTCCTAAGTAATTCCAGGAGCTCTCCCCTTCTTGCTTCAAAGATATCCAATCTAAGGAAAGTCAAGAATAAAGTTACCTCGGCTTGCTGTTCCCCCCTCATGCAAACCCCCTGAAGCACTGGGGTGCACACTGTTCCAATGTATGTACTCAGGATGCAGATGGCTCATTGAAGATGCATAATTGCCAGCCTGTTTGGCCTTTGATTCCAAATAAACCATCATTCCATACCCATTCAGAAACACCAAATTCACCAATGTGCAAACTGCATATTTTATTAAATAAACACAAACTCAGAGATAATGACATACATTTCTTTCATCACAAGTCCTAATGCAGCATTTCTCTAAGGCTTCCGGTATTAGCATTGCTTGCCGCATTTCAAATGCCTTTGAACTTTCTGAAAAGCTACATCTGTTAGCTCCTGTGTATACAGCAGAAAGTTACCAGGTGAATTAAGTTTTAGTATAAACTGCTTTGTTCACTATTAAGATTGATGTTGGATACGCTGTACTGCAAGATGCAAACTGCAATTACAATTCCTTGCAATTATCTTTGGTTGTTAATAGCACAAGATAGCATGTCACTTTCTACCAAGCGCATGATTTATCATTTGTGGTTATTTTTTTCTTCCCATGAACTCTTGTGGTATTCCAAATGTATAATCTTGTTGTATTTATTTCCCAGTGGCCCAACAAAATGCACAGCAAGTGCTGACTAGATCAAACTAAAAAGCACCACTATTGACAAGCCATCACTTGAGCAGTAATGAACACTCTGCCTCCACTTTCACCTCAAAAAGCAGCAGCTTTAATTTATGATAAAGCAAATGAGAGTCAACCTCCATGTTTATTATACCCTCAGTGCTGTTTCAAATAAAGTAATTAGAAGGTCAAGAGACCGGTCTGGAAAGCCAAATAGAAACGCAACCCTTCTGTACTGACATTAAAAAAAAAAAAAAAAAAAAAAAAAAAAAACAGACTAGTATGTTCAAAGAGTATTTTATCCATCTTCTCAAAGGCAGGGCAAGGCTGTCGTTGACTTTTTTTTTTTTTTTTTTACTACCGTAACCAATCAGAACCAGTGGCTGTCCCTCTCCCTTTCTCTTAATTTGCTCCATATGGACTATAAGTAGCTCTAAAGAGTCGCCGGACTCAGGGGAAGGCCAAGTAACCCCCCCCCCACACTCTGGGACAGGTGATCAGGAAGCCAATGGGGTCTTATGGTGTCTTCTCTCTTTCTCTCTCACTCTCTCTCTCTTAAATAATGATAACACAGAAGATGAAGCAATGGGAAGGATCTGGTGAGCTCCTATGGATAGCAAAAGGAAATAACTAGAGTCTGCTTAAAGCATCCAAGGGGAGGCTGACTTTTCAGGATTATTTTGATTCTGGGGATGGGAACCCAGCTGCAATAAACTACCATGTTGTTTCTGAGGACTGTCTATAAATGCATTCCCCATTTGAAAGGCTCCTCCTTTTCATACACCTTGTTCTGTGTTTATTTACACCCTCTTTTTCTCTAACATATCAATTTTAACACCTTATAGTTTTTATTAAAGGCCCAAAGACCTATTGGACCTTGACAATGTTCCAGGCCACTCTCTGAGGAGTCGTGCAATTTTAAGGAGTGCGTGGACTCTTAAACCAGCAGCCCCTGACATTTGGATCCACAGATCCTTCAGTGGGCAATGCATCAACTCTTTTTCTTCCCATTACGTACTTTCTCAAATGAAAAAAAAAAAGAAAAAAGGTAAGATGGGAAAGACAGACAGACAGTGGGAAGGTTAGGTCTCAAGGAGTATCTGCACAAGGATCTGTGATATGCGTGTACCAGGAAACATGTGCCTGGAATTAGATAGTAGCTTTCAAAAACGGATCTTGCACAATAAAACAAGGAATCCTTGCTTTGGCAAGCTGGCAGGTTATGGCTAGCTACTTGAACAATATTATAATCACCTCCTTCTATCTCTTGTCGGGGTCTGTGATGCATTGATTCCAAAAGCCTTTCTGAAATAATGTTTTATAGTGTAATTTTTGCTTCAAGTAACTTTTATCACTGTCTATTCTGGTAGTCTAATTGCACCTGATTATCTAAGTGGTGGAAATATATGTAATCTCATAATTAGAACATGCAATCATGTTGTAAAAATCTTTGTGAAACTATAAAACAGAAGGTTTGTCAGTACAGTAGTTAGCCTCCCTGCCTCCCACCCGCCCCCCCAATCTCTACCTACCAAAAGTACTGACTTTCTGCAGTGTGAGAGGAAATGGGAACATTTGGGGCTGAGTTTTACAAGGTAAAGGAGTGGATCACTCTGGTCTAAGACTCCTTAGGAATTCTAGTGCCAAATCATATTGTAAGTCAGGAAGACACAGTTTCTCTACAAGTCATGAATTCAGAATGCAAACTAAGACATACAACATCTCTGATGGTTTTATCCAGGCCAGTAATAGGCCCTTCCTCCTCCATCCTTTGTTGTTGTCTATGCAATTTACTCTAAAATGTAATACTAACTTGTACACATTGGTGGCAAATGTGTATGAATCCGATAGTTTCCTAATATCTTTGAGATGGCAATTTCAGCCATTTCTTCAATTAGATGAAGCAAGGACTTACTGTTCTGAGTTCTTCAACCGCTCCTTTTCCTGCCTTCCTGGCCTTTCACTGGAGGTGCTAATGAGTGATACCAGGACCAAATCTTGGGCTTGTGCAAATGGAGTAAGATGCCTGGAGCCTGTGTGATCCAAACTGCAGAGCAAGACCTGTTCATGAGGCTGCAAACTACTATCCAGTGGAAGCTGGACAGCTTTATGGCACCAGCAGTTAGAATCCTCCAAAGGGAAAGGTGGAGATCCAATCTGTTTCTCATATGAGATCTGTGTGCTGAAACACCAAGGGAGGTTTTGGGAAGACATTAAAGCAATGTCTTTAAATTAAAGCATGTGCCCGGCCACAAGAACCTTCTATGCAGGGCAAGGCCCAATTCTGCTGAGAGCCAGCTGCTTTTGCAAAGATTCCTTGAATTCATAATGGTTACTTAGGGATTTTAAAGTTGGCCTGATTATGGCAAAAATGGAAGGAAATACTCATGGTACCTGTGACAGGTACCCCCCCCACTCTCTCTGAATACTCAAGAGTATGTTGACTTCATTGTTGAATCCAGATGAACTTCTTGGTTAATAATAATCCAGATAAACTTCTTGGTTAATGGCGCCTATACGGTAAATAGGATCAGGATAAACAAATAGCCCCGGATAGATGTTTATTCAGGGAGGAAGTAACACAACCTAGACAGATGAACACGGAAATTCAACCTGATCCTCTCCTGTCCGCGCTCGCCAGAAAGGCGCCTTTCTGGCCCCCTCCGCCCCTCCGCCCCCCATGGGCGTGGTTGTGCCACAGGTTCTTCTCTCTCACACTACCATTTCCTGTGACAGTGTTTAGTGTAAGAGCTGACATAAGACTCAGACTTCATGGTGAGAGCAGAGGAAGTGCCAACTGGAACTTTGAGGAATAACTTCTTCACTTCTGAGGAGACACACTAGGAGGGGGTGGTATCCTAATCTTGTGGTGTCTGCATTTGATATGATGCCTGAAGCTAGTGCAGCCTTTGGAAACACAAAGGAAGTCACCACCAGGGTGAAGTCCATAATGGCCAAACTTGAAGAGCACAGGTCTGCTGTGACATCACTGGTCCAACTGCTGTCCCACTTCTGAATTTACTGTAATGCAAGATAATGACTGCCCATGTTTATGCCTAGTTGAGTCAGGGCACAGTTTGATACCATGCCTATTTGTCCTCAGTGGAGGAGTAGTGGTCAGCAACTATGAGCAGGTCAACACAACTGAATTTAAATCTCATTCACTAAAATAAAGTTAGAGTCTGAATTCCAATTTAATTGGAATGGTGAATGAAGGCTTTAAATGGGTATAATCTTTTTGATAAGCAGTTTGTCAATAAGTATTAAGAGTTACAAAAAAGATATGAATTTTGACCAGGTATTTCAGGTTAGACATTCAATCCCAGGGAAACATCCAAGCCATTGTAAATACATAGGTATAGATAGCTCTATAGACAGATATTCACTACACAGGGTGATGGGTTTATATACATTTTTTTCATTCATATTCAACCCATGCCCTACTTTTTCTTTCCCTCCCTCAGTCCCCTTTCATCTCCCACTTTCGTTTGTACTTTCATCACACACACACACACACACACACACACACACACACACACACACACCCACTGAAATCTAGGATCTACATATGAGAGAAAACATGGTAATGCCATTCTGAGTCTGGTATTCCATTTATGCAGTTGCCTCCATTTCCATCCATTTTACTGCAAACTTGTTCTTCTTTATGGCTGAGTAGGACTCCACTGTGTATACCTATCACAGTGGAGTGTTTGTTAATCCATTAATCTGTTGGTGGGCACCTAGGATGATTCTGTAACATGTCTGTTGTGAACAGTGCTGCAGTTCTAACTATGGCTCTGTAGGTATCCCTCTATAGGGTTTGCTGACTTAGATCCTTTGTGTATAGTCCTGGATGGGTAAAGATTGATCCTAGTTAGCATTCTTCCTTTCTCTTGCTTCATTCCTTCCTTCCTTCCTCCCTCCCTCCCTTCCTTTCTTCCTTCCTTCCTTCTCACTCCCCTCCTCTTCTTCCTCCTCTCCTCCTTCTCCTTCCCTTTTGAGATAAGGTTTCTCTATGTAGCCCTAATTGTCCTGGAACTTAGAAATCTGCCTGCCTCTGCTTCCTGAGTGCTGGCACTAACAGTGTGCACCACCACTGCCTAGCCCCAGTTAGTTTTCTTAAGGAACCCCTACATTGACGTCCATACCAATTTAACTGCCACTACTAGAAGTGTATGAGGCCAACACCAACATCTTTGTCAGCATTTGTTATTTTCTTTCCCTTTGGGCTGTATTTTTTGAGATAGGTCTTACATATCTGAGGCTGGCCAGAACGCCCTATGTAGTCAAATATGACCCTGAACTTCCAATACTCTGCCTTCATCTCTTGAGTGTTGGGGTTATAGGTTTGCTTGTTTTATGTGGTGCTGGGACCTGCACTCACAGTTTTTTGTGGGCTAAGCAAATATTCTACCAACTGAACTACATCCCTAGACACTGCCACTTCCTAATGACAGATGGAATCTCAATATTGTTCTAATTTGCATTTCCCTGATGGCTAAGGATATTAAACTTATTCTCATGTATACTGGCCACATGTATTTCATCTCTGAGAAGTATTTGCTCATTTTCTGACTGGATGGTTTGTTTTACTGACAATTAATATATATATATATATATATATATATATATATATATATATATATATATATTTAGATCTTTATATATTCTCTATGTGACTTCTCTGTCAGATGTACAGTTAGCAGAGTACTTTGCAGGCTGTCTTCTTACTTGGCTAGTTGTTCCCTCTGCTGTGTGGCAACTTTTTAATTTTATTAAAATTAATATTATTAAGCCCAACAATATATACCTGATAGAACACTATGCATTGATTAAAACTGTTACAGAAGTGAAAAATGGAATTCTGTAGTAACAACAGCAATAGACAGGATGTATATTTAAGAGTGTGAAGAGATAACTTATAAAGTTTTCAGAGTGGTGCTGATGTTAGGAGACTAGAGGACATCCTACTGTTTTATTTTCCTTCCAATTTCATAAATAGAAAACCCCCTTACATATGAAACATGCCTTGTTGCATTATTCACCAACTTGGAACAACTTGTGGGCAAGGATGATTGGAAATGTGTGGACAGCAGGACTGGGCTAGCCTGAGGAAAAGACTTGAGGTAGATGTAGAAAACTCATTAGCATTAGGCTTTCTTCACAATGAGTTGGATTCTTCTTTTAAAGCCTGGCATTTTGATGATGATGATGATTTTGGTATGTATTTGCACCTTTCTCCAGCCCACCCCTGCCCTGTGTGCCCAGTGATTTTATTGCATGGTTTGGGGAAGGTGCAAATCAAAAGCAGTTAGGACACACAGCATGGCAAAGTAACATCCCATCCCTGAAAGAACTCCATGGGGAAGCTCCCTATTCCTAATCAAGAAAGAAAATGTCAAATGCCTTGATTCAAATGTTATGCTTTGGAATAAATAAATTTGCCTGGGAGCAGTGGAGGGTGTGGGGTGAGGGTTGGGAGGAATTAATGTGGTCTTTAAAATGAAGTCTGGGACAAAGGTAGTGTGTAATCTAAGCCAATGACGTCACTGTTGAGCCCTAAAGAAGCACCTGTATCCCATATAATTAAGAGGGATAGTTGGCATCAGGGGGACCCAAAATGTTATACAGACTAACTGATTGCTCCATTGCTAATGACTGCCCAATTTCTTTAGACTAATTGGTGCAATCTATATTTTTGCAGCAAAGATGAAGTATCAACTTGATTTGGTGTTGATAAAAAAATTGATGGATGCTTCTGACTGCTCCATCCCAACAATACACAGATTATTACCACCATAATTATCATAAATGACAAAACATGGGCAAGTGTGATTACATGTCTAATTCTATCTTGAGACTTTAATGGCATAAAGTACTCAAGCTTTGCATTCATGAGTTACTGCATGGGCACACCCCTGACAGGAGTACCCCTGGTGAACGACATTCATTATCTTCCCCATAATGCAAGGCTTTGGTCCAACATAGAACAAATACTCAAGATGGAGTTCCTAGAAAAGCCAGCCCATTACCATCTACAGATCTCCAGTTTAGGAAGGAGACATGTGCCTGCCTGTAGCCTCCTTTCCATTCTGGGATATGAGAGTTGTATTTCATTCTGCCATGCACAGAGGCTGAGAGTCTGTCAACGATGGCCAAGTAAAGCTGTGCCAAAGCCTGAAGATGCAGTCATGATCCTAGTTGCTGTCAACCTAGCACTCTGAGTGCCATCAGCTGGGAGGAGAGATAAAGGTCTACACATCTTAGATGTCCCACTTGGTTGGGACATTCTTCAGAATGTCCTTGTTTAGGAAGAGAGAGACAGGTAGGAGGGTAAAGTCTGGTGCTGTGGCTCCGAGTAAGCCTGTTTGGAGACACTGAAGCATTGTGCTAGCAAAAAGCGTGAAGGCACACAGCTTGCCACAGGGGCAGAACTAGAGAGTGTCTCTGGACAGTCACTGCGGAGCACAATGCCCCAAAGTCAGTCAACCAGAGGGTAAGGCAAGTCTGTGTGAGGGTAGAGGCCATGGAGCAAGAGACATCCTTTAAAATGGGAAGCCACCCTTCTTGCCAAGCAATTGTGGCTGGGTAGAAGGCAACCTCACCTGCTCTTTGTGCTTACTAAGCCAGAAGTCTATTTTCATGTAGAACATTCAATTTTTACAACTCCCTAGACTGCGTGAGTAACTCTACTAACATCATTACATCCAAGCCTGTTTCCACATACAGGAAGTGGGAACTATAACTGCCTCCTACCTCCAGGGTTGTTTTGAGAATTACACAAAAGCATAAATTCAGATGCAATAGCAATAACCTAGGAACTGCTCAAGAGATGGAGCTGCCAGCCAAAGCCAGGCTTCTGTTCCATACAGAAACCTGTTCAAATGAAATTTCCACATGCACAAGGCTAAAGGGGGGGAGGGTCCCCAGTTTGCCTTAGAGTATAGTTCTTTGCCTCTAGGACAGTACACTTCATGGAAGGCCTCAGGGATTTTTGTAAGCCAGAGCACATATGTGACCAGCAAAGACAAATGTCTTTTCCATGAAATACTGAAGTGCTAGAGAGAATGCTGGTCACACCAGAAGAACCAACAGGCACAAGGTGACCAAAGTGGATAGATTCTAAGTCACCACAGGTTCTCTCACACGTACATATAACCTTCAAATACCCTTTTGGCACATATGAAATCTTTCCTGGTGCTGCAATTTAGGAAAATAAATTATGGGCATGACCTGGCACTGAGATCACCAGGCTGTCAGGGATAGGCTTCTGATGGCTCATATCCAGGTGTACTTGGTGGCCCCCCAAAGCCCCATACCACCCTTTTCGTAAGAAATAGTGCCGCTTTGCAAGTGACAGTCATCAGGAACTTTCCCAGAGAAATTTCTCCTCTCATTAAGAGTTTCCACAGCATTTTACTTTATGTGTCCAGTCATGGAAATTACAACTGGACATAAATTAATTTTGTTTTCTCTTGGATTCATTGTGCATCATTTAAATATTCAAAGAATTTATGCTCATAATGCCACCCTCAATTACTCCAATGTCACTCCCTTAGTGGATGCTCAGGAAGCAGAGGCGGGTGAGATGGAAGTGCGTGGGGGGGTCTCTTTGGAAACAGTCCGGTAAGCAGCCATCTCCCTGTTCCCTTCCCCTCCTTGCCCAGGACCTGCAGTTTCAAAATGCCCAAATCCAAGAAGACATATCACTTACTGTCGGAGATGCACATACCAGAGGAAGTGCTGGGGATAAAGGAAATCTGTGAATCAGAGAAAGATGTCGGTATGCAAGATTGAAGATGTACCAGCTGCCCACTGCTTCAGCTGCCTTCCAGGGGTCAGGAAGAAATTAGTCTCACAGTCCAGTTGAAAGAACACCTGGACACTCACCCAGGGGCACAAATTCACTGTCGAACAAGGTTATCTTTGTTTCCATTCAAAAATCACCTAGGAATTCAGCTATTTAAAATTCTGTGATTTGCATTGTCTTGAGTCACTTGCCTTCATAAAAATCAGGAGGCAGAGAATAGTGAAGAGGAATTGGCTGTAAAAATGCTGTTGTCAACAGACTGACCTCAAAAGCCAGGTTTGTCTTCTTACTACTGCAACTGAGTTGGAGCTTGCTGTGTTGCTTCCCAGTGTGTTTCACTGATGATTTACAAACATATAGGGTGAAGGGCAAGGACCTGTATTAATGCCAAAGAATCAGCACTCTGCCCCAACTAAAAAGACAGTAGAGGCTAAATGGGTTGGTTATAGGAATTCAAGGATCTCTAACTTGGGGAAGGGGGCAGTGTTTACCAGGACAGTAAAAATCAGGCTTATGTCCCCACTGGCATGTGGGAAACATCCTTTTATAGCTAAACCTTCAACTATGACCCTAGCTCAGTTTTTTTCCTAAGACAGTGGGCTGTGTTAAGACAAAAGCAACATGAAAGCTGAGGAGATGATGAGGCCAAGGCAGAGCATAATGCCAGAAGCAGATTTTGAAGGCAGCTGAGAAAGGATTGTGATGAGGAGCCAGCATCTTGTGCTGGCAGATCCTGTTGTCACAAGTTCAGGGAGAGACCTGGGTAAACTCAGGCTGGGAACTAGACTCTTAGGATACATCATCTTAGAAATAGTGCATCTACCTTTTGCAAGCCTCAATCTGTTCATCTTGTTGTTCATATGTTGCCTTTCCTACTACACTCAAATCCTTTTAACCTATCTCTTAGCTTACTTATTAAATATATTGCAAATATATAATACATAGTTATAATTTATACATACTTATTTAATTGAGATATATTTATACAACCTAAGAGTACAATTTGATGAACTGAAAACAAAAAAAAAAGCTTTTTTTTTTCAAAATCATTTTAAGTACAGAAAAGTCGGAAATTTTCCCAAACATTTATACTGCTTCCAGTCAAATTCATCTCCCGTTGACATGTCCTGCAGAATGTTTTTGCTGGGGTCCATCTCCACTTGGTTAAACCACCATAATCACAACAGTAATAGAAGAAGCCAGGCACAGACTCCTACCCATAGTATAAGGGCCCAGGGCTCAGTGCTGTGCAGGGTCTAGGATGGTAGCCTTTTTCTCACAGGGCCTCCAAACTGGTTGGCAAGCTCCAGTGGTTTTGTCGTTATCACACTCTGGATGATAGATATTTGAAAAATAAAATCCAAGCCTTTGGAAATAACTGCATAGTGGGACGAGAAAAAAATGACAACTCCTAGAAGGAACAAAAAGCTGGCAATGTAGCACTTCCTTCAAACAGGTCAAGTGGTACTGGTAACTTTGCGCATCAGAGCATATTAAGTGACGGTGAAAGATGAGGGTTTTCTTTGGTCAAAATTTTTTGGGAAACCTTTTTTAGATAGTGCTCATGAACTGTAGTTTTCTACACTCCAGTGTTTCCTTTTGGCCTCTGACAAACTTTGCTGGAGGGTTGTGTGAATTTCCAAATGACACTGGACTAGCTCATAGGACCACTGAACATCTTTTCAAATGATAAAGGAAAGTCATATTATCAAAGAAACAAACCACAAAAGTCCAAGAAATAACTGGAAAACATCAGAGCTCAAGTCTATGAGCCCTGGACAGTGATAAAGAGTCAAGAAATCAGTGAGAGAAAAAGCAGACTCCTTAGAGTGAAGGACAGCTGAACAGGACATGTCTGCACTCCTTCTTAACAGCATCACACCTTGCATGTCTCAGGAAACGAATGGAGCTCTCAAACACTCTCTGCAGCAAGTCTAGACTTAGATTACAGAATGAGCTGAGGGCTTATATTTGTTAGAGTTCTATTCAGGGCCAGACTTCAAGTACCTTGCAACTTGAGTAGAGAAGCAATAGCTAACTCACATCAGAACTCTTCCCAACCATGGTCTTTGCTAAGGCCATATCCAAGACAATGGGAGTTATGTGCAAGGCTCCAGTCCCCTAAGACCACAGTGGCCTCAAGGAATGAGACTGATCCTCTTTCCTCTGTATGTTACCAAGCAGATTCCTCAGTACCTTTTTCATTTATTTGGTTGGGAGCATCTCTGTAAGTCAATACATTTGGCAAGCCTCCTGGTCACTAGGAAGTGAGCTGAAGTCTGGCTTCCTGACAGCAAACCCACTATTGACCAAAGCTTCCTTGGCCAGGGAGCCCCACAGCTGAGGACAGCAAGCTGCCTTCACATTACTCACAGTGGCAACCGTGATGGCTTGCATTACACAAGCTCAAGGCTGGTGACTGGAATACACACGGATTGGGTTTCATCAGTCCCCACTGTGGTTCAGGGTGGGTTCATAGAACAGCTTGCAAGGAGCCCACCCTTTCACTTCAATTAGTCTGGATTTACTGACAAAGCACTCGCTTTATCTGCTAGTGGCATTTGATTTCTGTCTAGACAGAGTGTGGCTGGTACAATGGGGCCAGTTGGGTCACTTAGCCATTTCCCTGTAGGCCACTGACTAGAGAAAGACATTTGATTTCCCAATTAGTCCACACCAAATTTATATTATTTCCATTATTTCCTTGTTGTGAATTCTGATTTGTAAAATATCTTAGGGAAAACACATTTTACGTTACTGAGTCTTTGATTTTATGGGGAAACTAATAAATAATCAACAAAAATATGATTAAAGACTGGCTGCACTACCATCCTGAGAAGGGACTCTCCCCAGCAAAGCCTCTTTCTGATCCAAATCTTTTTATTCCTAGAAACAGAATTCTTACTTAGCCTTTAAAAAGCCCAATGAAGGCTTCAGCTAAGTTTTGACATAAGATTTTCATATTCAAAATATCTGTTGAAATAAGGGGAGAAAGGATATGGATCTTGGAACTGCATTAGTCTGAAATAAAGCTTAGTGAGCTAGAAATGGAAATTACTTCTCTGTAATTGAAATTCTGTCCTAAAAAATCCCTTTGAAATCCCTTTCAGCTATTTCTCCATTATGTGTCCCAGAGAAGCTCATACAAACACATTTGAGGATGATCCATTAGGAAAATTATTTGATGTTTATAAACTTCCCTGAGAAGAAATTTCTGAGAAATGGTGGTGTCTATGTCATCAAAGACCCTAATAATTAATGAGTACTCGCAGAGAATGCTAGACTCATCCTTTAAAAGTTCTTCTCTGGGACACCTCTCATAAGTACATTCTTGTTCGTTTATATATATATATATTAATGTTTGCCTATAGTCCTAAGCAAACAATTGCCACACCTCCCCAGTCTGGGTGCCTTCACATCTGAAATGTTGTATTTGATCCTTTCTGTATCTTTAATGCCAGTATTCAGTTGATTAACAAACACTACATATCACTACTGCATGCAAGAGAGCTGGCTGGGTAAGCCTGGAACAGGGTTTCACTTCTATTCTCTTTATGTTTCCTCATCGGTAAATGCAGCAATAACATCTCCTCATGAGGGTTAAAGCAAACCATAGGATCATGTGTGTATTAGCATGGTATTTGGGACATAGATATATTTCATGGATATTATTATGTTAATACAGTTAATAATATGAAGTTATATACAGTGTGTATATAGTCTAGGAATGCTCTATCACACTGGAGTTGATGGCCAGCAGCACAACAAAAATGGCTGTCATGTGCATCTGTGAAGTGTCCCACTTTGAAATCAGTCCTCTCCTTGAATGGCTATCAACATATTAAGTGGTGTGTGTTGCCTGATGTTGATCATACTCACTCCATGGTCATGTTCCACTTCCATGACAGCTTAGCTCAGGGTTAGGATGAACAAATACCAAGCCTGATGTGCAAGATAGTTAGGTTCATAGAATAACCCAGCATGGACCAGTCTGGTGCTTTGCATGCTACATTTGGAGGGGGAAGGCTGGGCACAAGGGCTTTGCACATGTGAGGTAGGCACTCCACCAATGAGCTACATCATCAGCCCTTGACTTTGTAAGACAGGGTCTTACTACGTAGGCCTGGCTGGCCTTTAACACATGACCCTCCTGTTTTTACCTCCTATGTTCTGGGATCACAGCCATTTGTCACTGTGCCCAGCCTACTTTTCATCTTTTAGTAATGTTTCCCCCTAACATTATAGCATTCTAAGTAAAGATAAGCAAATATTTTTGCAAGCTTATTTTAAAAAGCTATAATGAACAGCAGTGTATTATTCAAAACTAAAAGTAAAATCAGTGTTGGTATGTTTTAGCAAAAACTTTGTAGGGAAAATTTCTGGAAAAAAATGTGATGTATACAAATGTATGAGTTATATATGATCATATTTTATCCCATCATGAATGAGAACAGCCAGCAACTATCATTTCTACTCCAGTGTAGCCTCCTTAATGTACAAACATTAAACGTGGCACCCTGAAGGCCACATCTCCCTATGTTTTAAAAGAGGAAAAGAGTATTATATGACAAGATTATTTTTTTTTTAACAGCAAGATTGTTGCCCATAATTTGAGTGACATTGGATGACAAGTAACATAAATTGCTTCAGCACAGTAACTGATGTCAGTTAAAATCTCTCTCCTTCCCAGAATCCCCACCTAGGAATTCATGAGCTGACCCAGGGATCACAGAAACACCTTCTTTTTCACTAATGTTTCATCTCTGGTACCAATGTGTGCTAAGTTGTAGCACCTCAGAGCAGCTGGTTCTGAGCCCACGAAAGGGTAACATCTTTTGCTGTTGGTTTTGTTTTTCCCTCAAATCCAAAAAGCAATCCCTCCTGAAAAGCAGAGGTGTGGATCCCAGCAAAAGGAAAAGCTCTGTTCCAGAGTTTCCCTCCTTCCCCCCATGGTTTCGTGTGGGACTACAGTGCCGGTGCCTTTGCACACCAGAGTCAAAAGAGACACCCTGCTAAGGTGGGGGAGGTCAGTAGAGCCTGCGCTGCTTGTTCTTAGGGCTCCCCACTTCTCAGGTGGGAGGGAGGGTGCTAGGAAGCTGGCATCTAGTATGCTTCCCAGAATTCCTGAGAGTTGTAAGAAGAAGGGTTTTCTCTATTGAGGCTGGCATAGAAGCATCAAACTTCCAGGAAGGGGCTTCTGAAACCCAATTTGACACCTTAGAGGCTATGGGACTTGAATTGAGAACTGACAGGTGTGTGTCTGTTGTATGCTTATGAGAACAAATTCACACACAGGGCTGCCAATGATGCTACAGAACAAAGGAAAAATCAAAGACAACAAAACTAGAGTATGTAACTTTAAAACTATAAATTAAAAAATTATGTCAGAGACATAACAGATATGAGTAAATCAAAGTGTAGCATATTTTGCAAATTTATAATTAGATTACATTTTCAAAGTTACTTTCCCCTCATTCATCTGGGCCTCCTTTAGGATTAAGGTCAACACATTTCAGTTTCTTCTGTATCACTAGAAACATGAGAGACAGGAAATGAATGCTCTCAGGCAAAAGCTGTTAGCCATTCCCAATACTGGAACTCTTGGAACAGAAGTAGACATCCATCCCAAGCTAATAAACATAGCTCACTCATCCTCCCAATGCATAGGAAAAGGATGCTCACATACCCAGAACTGAGGAGGGCCCAGGGCATGTAAGAATTGATAAGACAGTTACCTCAGTTGGGAGACACAGGATAAGTAAGTGAGGTAAAAGGCCTTTCAGATAGAGTTGAGTGTGTTGAGTTGAAATGGGCAGAATGATCTGGCTGTGCAGGGGATGGGCATGTCCCTTCACTGAGAACAGTCACCTAAGGAGGTGACTTTCCAACATTAAAACATGAAAGTTATGTAACGTCAACACTGAGGAGGCCGAGGCAGGAGGCTAATGAGTATGTCAACCTAGACTGTACAGTAAAAAACAACAACAACAACAACACACACACACACACACACACACACTCAGGGAGGGACAGAGCCCAGTGTGGGATCTGAAGAAGGGATGATCTACAGGGTGACTCTTCTAGGTATAGCACAGGGTCTTAAATGGGTTCATAGGTTTTAGTTTTAACAGCTCTAATGCAATGTAAATTCCTATGCCATATGATTCTCATTTTAAGATCATATACACGTCAGTGGTTTTAAGTGTCCAGTTTTGTTCAGCCTAGCACCAGAAACCACCATATACTTCATTTCTAGACACATTATAGACACGAGATGATGGCAGCTTGTGCCTGGTGCCTTCTGCAGTCCACTGGTATCAGAATCCATCTGTCAGGTTGTGTGCTTGGGGACTTTGTTACTTTACCTGCTAAACTGGATATATTTGCCACAGATTATTCATGGGTTGATGTGTGGAGTGCTTCCATGTTTTAGACATTACCAACAATGCTGCTCTGAACACTTGCATAAAAGTTCTACATGGAGAGAACCTTTCCTAGGAACAAAGAGTGGTAGTGTTGCTAGGTCACGTGCTTTGTTGTAGCCTTCTTATCTCCTGTATTAGTTGAACATTTTACATTTTTAGCAGCAGTGCATAAAAGTTGCAATTATTCTTTCTTCATCAATATCTGTTAATATCTATTTGATGAAATAAATTTTAGAAGAGCATTTACATTCTCCTAACAGTATCACTACTTAAGAAAACTAACAACAAAAGCTGACTGGATATTGAGTACTCTGACCAGCTGAAGTCATTCTAGAATTCTACATGGTAGCATAGCATCAAGACAACCTAACACCATGTGCAAAATGATAACCAGAGGAGCACGTGGAATATATCTTTGCTCAAAATTTGATAAAAAAAATGCATTCAAGGGACTGGAGGGATGGCCCATCAGTTAAGAGCCTTGACTGCTCTTCCAAAGCACCCAAATTCCCAGCACCCAAATGGCAGCTATTCCAGTTCCTCAGGGATCTGACACCTTCTCCTGGCCTCCTCAGGCACCAGACATGCATGTGGTACACAAATATGTACACAGGCAAAACACCTATACACATAAAATGAAAATAAAATATAAAAATCTTCAAAACTGATTCTAAGACAGGAAAAACAAAACCAACCAAACAACCAACCAAACAAACAAAAAACCCCAAAACCAAAAACCAACCAACCAAACAAACAAACAAAAACCCCAAGCCCTTGGAATGGTCAAACTCAGAAGTGGAAGACTTCCTAGCTTAAGTTCCTCATTTTATAGCTGAGTAAAGTGGGAGCCAAAGAAAATGACTTTTCCAAGGGGGAAAGCTCAGCTCAGCTCAGAATGCCTATTGGCTCCTATTTTGTGTTCTTAGAAATTCCGGCAAAGCTGTGTATGATAGTACAAGCCTGTCATTCTAGAAGGCTGAGACAGGAGGATAGTGAGTTTGAGGCTAGACTTTGCTACACTGTGTGATTCTGGCTTAAAATAAAACTCTGATGAATCAAAGAAAATAGCTGAAGGTTAAAAAAAAAAAGTACAGCCAGTAGCTCCAATTCCTCACCCCAGCACACGCTACAGCAATTAAAACATAGCACACAGTGACTGTTGCTTCGCTTTAATCATGTGCTGCCCGGGACATGTTGATGGACATGTGTTTTGGAAAGTCAAATAAAACCACAGAGTTGCTTGTCACTGGCTCAACTTCTTTAATTTACATAGTCTCAGCTTGCCTTTGGGGAATTTACAGACCAAAGCAAACCTGTCCCCTAGAGACACTGTGGCAACAGTTCTCAGAGCAGAGTTATTCTCTTTGTTGTTACAGTCACTTATAATCAGAGAATCAGAGTGTTAGCAAAAGTCCACAGGATTTCCTGGAGACAGCAGTGGGACAAGAATCTCCCCACAAGTCTCAGGAACTACCCTTACCTGAGCGAAATACCCACATCTAGCATCTCACTGAGGCCCAAATGCCAAGAAACCCCCTCCCTCCCCCATGAACATATCTGTTCCCCATTCTCCACCCTAAGTCTGCTCCCCTGCTTTTCTTTGAAATCTGAGTAGGACATCTGTGACCTATCGGAATACACTTGCTTGTTTGCTTTCTCCTAGGTTTTCCTTAATGCAATAACGTGACATGTCAACATGGGGTGACAAGTAAATCCTCAATCAAAATAAGTTCACAACCAAACACAGGAGGGAAAAGAGAAGCCTTAGAAAAAGTGGCTGCAGAGGTCCTGACTGGAGGCCAAGGGCCAGGAAAGCATTAACGGGACACAGCCAGTTTCTCACAAAAACAAAGCAGGGCTCTTTCTTTTGACTTACACATGTTTACCGGTCTCTCAAGCTACAACATGCCTATTGTGACATAAGCATGACAACGAAAGCATCTTATGACATTCAAGTACAATGATGAGTATTTTAAACCTGTTTTCTATGCTTCAATTTTCTAATTTCTAGAATGGAAACAATACATCTATTCGCTTCTACCATAAACCTATTCTCTTTATTGTAAATAAAATAAGCTCCTCTTCATTCTCTGACCTTTAGAGGAACTTGATGCTATGGTTTTTCAGCGTTGTTTAGATTTCCATTGGGATGATAACTAAGGATTTTAAGCAGTGTCTTCTGTTTCTTTCAGTCATTTTGATTCCTCAATTGACAGTTCTCTATTAAGTCCTGTACACTGCTTTTTATTATGGTTATTTAGAGTTATTTATTGTTGGTGGTATGTCATGTAAGCCCGACAGAGTTCATTAGATGAGATTCCCCTGATCAGGAGATTATTCTGTTATTGCATTTTTAAAATCGGTGGTCATTGTGTCCTTCATGGGTCAGTTCTGTTGCAACCTTTCAGAAACTGATGATGCGAAACAGTACAGTTTTTTAAAAATCGTGTAATCATTCGATTGTTAAAAATCTACTATTGCATAATCAGTAGTCACTGTATAAGGAAGTGTCCCCCCATTCTCTGGGCACTGCTTCTGGTGCCGATCTCCTGCTGTGTCAGTCCCACAGCAGCCAAATGACGGATGACACCATCATTACTTACACAAACAAATACGTTAATAAATTGATAGCCCTGCTTACTTAATGTTCATAAGATGGAAACAAACTCCAGTGATTGTCAAGGAAGTAGTACTTAGATAATTAAATAATGCTACACGATTAACTCCGTGGAAGAATGGCCAGACCCCAGTCAAGAATAACAACTTCTTCATCGATTTAAATAATTAATGTAACAATGAAAAATGATTGAATAATGACATGGTGGGGCATACGTAAATCCCACATGGAGTAGTCAGATTGATCTCTTCCTGGAATAAAGATGTGTTTAAAAAATTAAATTGATAGTTACTTAGTGGGCATTTTATATTAACGCTGACAAAGTGGCACCAAAGTCCTAAACCTATCGCTGATGTAAAGATCTATTCATATAGCTAAATGATGAAGTAATGAGATGATGTTACATCAACTCCCAAAATCTGACTCCAAAAGGGACTTATGGTCCATAACATCACCTGTATTTTAAATTCGTTAATTAAATGATGAATTATCATTCAATTTCCTAGTTTAACAGCTAAGGAAGTGTAAGGAGGCCCAAACTCCAGGGATCACTGAATACATAATGACAGATGTTCATAATTAAATGAATAAACATTAAACAAGTGGGTGGTGTCAGTAATAGCTAACTGTCTTAATAAAGTGGTGATGTAGCACTTAACTGGAAGGGAAGCATGGCCAGGCTGTAGTCATGAAGAATGCCAACATCATCAAGTGTAACAATGAATCCTAAAATGTGATGATATTGCACATTAACTCCACAAGAGGGAGCTTTTGTGAAGTTAATGGAGGATTTTTTGTTTACATAACTATAGAGATATTTACATTATCTGGGGTATTAACATGAATTGTCAATTTATATACTTTAATTTTGTAATTAGATGATCTCTGGCTCCAAATTCCAGGTGTCATGGATGATGTAAACATTGTTTTATATATTTAAATAATCAAATAATGAGTTCATGTAGCATCATCCAGTTCCCTAAGGTGGCTCCAAACCAGACTCGAGAACGATGCTGTTGTGATTAATTTAAATATTTTAGCTACGTAATTCATATTTCGATGGTCTATAATAATTGCCTGCCATATCGTGGAATCACAATGCACTGATCATGGATTATCTAAAGTCCTATTTTAATAATCAAATAACAACATAATTAGAGGATGAAATGGTCTGCCATACTCGACAAAATTGGCTCTCACTTGAATCCCATATGATTATGTGAAACTCCCAGGTTCATCCCTTATTTAATCTCAGAGTTGAGTAATAAAATGTTTAAATGCTGAAATGTCATTTTGTATGCAGGGTTTTTAGAAGATAGCACATATTTAATGTTGCACGGCTGCCTCAAAAGAGATCGACTGAAATCCAATAATCACTAAATCTAATCTAACAAATGGATTATCACCTTTCTGAAGGAAGTAAACAATGGAAAACTCACCTTTTGATGTATAATTGTGAGTCTTATTATCTTTTGTTCCATAGTTTTACTTCTTAGGAGAGCGATCATCCATAAACAGAAGCCTTAGAACTGTTTATCCACAGACTATGTTCTCTGATAATTAGGTAATCTTGAATTTGGTAACCAGTAAAAGCTGTAGGCAAACTTCCAGAGATTTGGCTATGACTTGTTTAGGCAAATCAAATGCTGTCATAAATAGTTTTAGGAGATCTTTATCTTGGGTCACTGTAATGTCCCATGATAACACTTTCTTGATGATGCTCTCTGGCCCTTGGCCCATGATATCAGGATACAGAATGCAAGCAGGGTTGTCAGGCAACATTTATGAACCAACATTTTGTCACATTCTAGTGCCCCTCCGACATGCTAAAAGTAGTCTACCCACCGATGAACTAACCTTACAGCCTCACTGATTTTCTCACAAAAACAAAGCAGGGCTCTTTCTTTTGAGTTCTACATATTTACCAGTCTCTCAAGCTACCACATGCCTATAGTGACAAAAGCATGAAAACAAAAGCATCATTATGCCATTCAAGTACATTTATGAGTATTTTAGACCTGTTTTCTATGCTTCAATTTTCTCATTTCTAGATGGAAACAATAAAATTAATCACATCTAACATGATACTTTTCTCTTTATTGAAAATAAAATAAACTCCTCTTCAGTCTCTTACCTTTAGAGGAGCTTGATCCCATCTTTTCCCAGAGTTGTTTGCATTTGCATTTGGCTGATGACTAAGGATTTGGAGCCCTGTATTATGTTTATTTCAGTCATTTTGGATTCCTCAATTGATAGTTCTCTATTAAGTCCTGTACTGTGCTTTCTAATATGGTTATTTAGAGTTATTTATTGTTGATGGTGTGTCATGTTATCAGCCAGACAGAGATTCATTAGATGAGATTCCCTGATCAGGAGATTATTCAATTATTCCATTTCTAAAATCGGTGGTGACTGTGTCCTTCATGGGTCAGTTCTGTAGCAAGCTCTCAGAAACGGATGATGCGAACCAGCACAGTTATTTTAAATCGTGTAATCATTCTATTGTTAAAAATCTATGATTACGACTCGGAGTTCCTGGGGGCAAGATCCTTGACCCCCAAATCCGGGCCCCTGCCAAAGAACAAGGTCTCAGCGGGAGAGCGCCAGTTTCCAGTGAGATCCCACTACCCTGCAAAACCTTCTCAAGTTCCAGCCCAGCCCTCGTCCTCTCCTGCCGGCTATTGGCCAGAGAGAAACCTCCTAGAGAGCTTGGACCACACAGAGCTACAGACATTGAATCTTTGATCAACATAAGCCCATCGGGGAAGGACCATAGAGAGAGGGAAGAGACACCACCAACACCTACTGGAAGAAACTGTGGGAAGAAGGCAATACAAGAGAACACCTAACAACAGAATGACAAACATGTCACCAACAGAATCTAGGGAATCTACACCAACTAGAATGGAACACAACAACAAAGCAGAGGAAGCAGAAGGGTACGACTTAAAAATCACCATCATAAAAATGATAGAGGCCCTCAAAGAAGATATGAGAAAATCCCTTAAAGAAATGGAGGAAAAAACAAACAAAAAAGTGGAAGAAATGAACAAATTCCTTAAAGAAAATACAGAAAGCCAAGAAAAAACAATTAACCAGGTGAAGGAAACGGTTCAATATTTGAAAACCAAAATTGAGAAAATAAAGGCAACACAAATGGAAGGAAAGCTGGATATTGAAAAGCTGGGCAAAAAATCGGAAACCACGGGCACAAGCATAACCAATAGAATTCAAGAGATGGAAGAGAGAATCTCAGGCGCAGAAGTTAAACTAGAAGAAATAGATTCATCGACAAAAGAAAACCATAAATCAAACAAATCCTTAACACACAACATCCAGGAAATGTGGGACACCATGAAAAGGCCAAACCTAAGAATAATAGGCATAGAGGAAGGTGAGGAAGCCCAGCTCAAAGGTGCTGAAAACATATTCAACAAAATCATCGAGGAAAACTTTCCAAATCTGAAGAAGGACATGCCCATGAAAGTACAAGAAGCATACCGAACCCCAAATAGGCTGGACCAAAGAAAAAAGACCCCTCGACATATAATAATCAAAACACCTAGCATACAGAATAAAGAAAGAATATTAAGAGCAGCGAAGGAAAAAGGACAGGTAACATATAAAGGCAGACCTATCAAAATTACACCTGACTTCTCCATGGAAACTTTCAAGGCCAGAAGGTCCTGGATAGATGTTCTAAAAGTATTAAGAGAACACGGATGCCAGCCTAGGCTACTATATCCAGCAAAACTCTCAGTCAATATAGATGGAGAGAACAAGATATTCAATGACAAAACCAGATTTTCCCAATATGTATCTACAAATCCAGCCCTACAGAAAGTATTGGAAGGAAAATTCCAACCCAAGGAAGGTAACTACGCCCACAAAAATGTAGGCAACAGATAATCCAACTACACCAGAAACCTAGGGTGAAGCAGAACAAATATATTCACAATACCACTGCCAACAACAAACCTAAACCAAACAAGCATCAACAATCAATGGACCTTACTCACCCTCAACATTAATGGTCTTAACTCACCTATAAAAAGACACAGGCTAACAGAATGGATACGAAGACAGAATCCATCCTTCTGCTGTATACAAGAAACACATCTTAGCTCCAAAGATAGACATTACCTCAGGGTAAAGGGTTGGGAAAAGATTTTCCAATCAAATGGAAATAAGAAGCAAGCAGGCGTAGCTATCCTAATATCTAACAAGTTAGACTTCAAACGAAAATTAGTCAAAAGAGATGAAGATGGTCATTTCATATTCATCTCAGGAGAAATCCATCAACACAAAGTCTCAGTTCTGAACATCTGTGCCCCTAATACAAAGTCACCCACATTCGTAAAAGAAACACTACTAAAACTCAAAGCTCATATAAAACCTCACACACTTATAGTGGGAGACTTCAATACACCACTCTCAACACTAGACAGGACCACAAATCAGAAACTCAACAAAGAAACAAAAGAATTAACAGAAGTTATGTCTCAACTGGGGTTAACAGACATCTATAGAACATTCCATCCAAAGACAAAAGAATATATCTTCTTCCCTGCTCCACATGGAACCTTCTCTAAAATCGACCACATACTAGGTGACATAACAATCCTCAACAGATACAAGAGAATAGGAATAGTCCCCTGTATATTATTGGACCACCATGATTTAAAATTGGAATTCAACATCAACACAAATAGCAGAAAACCTGCAAAATCATGGAAACTGAACAATGTGCAATTGCACCACACCTGGGTCAAAGAAGAAATAAAGAAAGAAATTAAGGAATTTCTAATATTCAACGAGAATGAGCATACAACATACCCGAACTTATGGGACACCTTGAAAGCAGTGCAACGAGGGAAGTTCCTTTGCAGTAAGTGCCCATATGAAGAAAACAGAGGATAGTAACATAAGAGAATTAACAGCCCAACTGAAAACCTTAGAACAGAGAGAATCGAATTCACCCACAGGAGCAGACACCAGGAAATAATCAACTTGAGGGCTGAAATCAACAAAATAGAAACCAGGAAAACAATACAAAAAATCAATCCAACAAAGAGTTGGTTTTTTGAGAAAATCAACAAGATAGATAAACCTTTATCCAAATTAACGAAAAAGCAGAGACAGAACATGCAAATTAACAAAATCAGAAATGAAATGGGGAACATAACAACAGACACAGAGGAAATCCAGTCAATTTTCAGGTCATACTTCGAAAATCTGTATTCCACAAAAATTGAAAATTCAAAGGAAATGGACAAGTTTCTGGATAACTATCACTTACCAAAATTAAATCAAAAACAGACAAACAATTAAATAGACCTATAACCCGAAATGAAATAGAAGCAGTCATCGAAAGCCTTCCAACGAAAAAAAAGTCCAGGGCCAGATGGATTCAGTGCAGAATTCTACCAGACATTCAAGGAAGAACTAATAGCACTACTCCTCAAACTGTTCCAGAAGATAGAAACAGAAGGTTTATTGCCAAACTCTTTTATGAGGCCACAATAACTTTGGTACCCAAACCTCACAAAGACACAACTAAGAAAGAAAACTACAGACCAATATCCCTGATGAACATCGATGCAAAAATACTCAATAAAATAATGGCAAACCGAATTCAAAAATACATCAGAGAAATCATCCACCATGATCAAGTAGGCTTCATACCTGGATTGCAGGGATGGTTTAACATACGAAAATCTATCAACGTGATCCACCATATAAACAAACTGAAAAAGAAAAACCATTTGATTATCTCCCTAGATGCGGAAAAAGCCTTCGATAAAATTCAACACCCTTTCATGATAAAGGTATTAGAGAGGACAGTGATAACAGGAACATACCTAAACATAATAAGAGCAATATACAGCAAACCAACTGCCAACATCAAACTGAATGGAGAGAAACTTAAGCCAATTCCTCTAAAATCAGGAACAAGACAAGGCTGTCCTCTCTCTCCATATCTCTTCAATATCGTACTAGAAGTTCTAGCTAATGCTATAAGACAACAAAAAGAGATCAAGGGCATCCAAATTGGAAAGGAAGAAGTCAAACTGTCTCTATTTGCAGATGATATGATAGTTTACATAAGTGACCCAATAAACTCTACCAGGGAACTCCTACAGCTGATAAACACCTTCAGCAAACTAGCAGGATACAAGATAAACTCAAAAAAAATCAATACCCCTATTTTTTTCAGATGACAAAGAGGCAGAGAAAGAAATCAGAGAAACATCACCCTTTATAATAGCCACAAGCAACATAAAGTATCTTGGTGTAACACTTACCAAACAAGTAAAAGATCTAAATAATAAGAACTTTGTGACTCTAAAGAAAGAAATTAAAGAAGATACCAGAAAATGGAAAGACCTCCCATGCTCTTGGTTAGGTAGGATAAACATAGTAAAAATGGCAATCTTACCAAAAGCAATCTACAGATTCAATGCAATCCCCATTAAAATCCCACCACAATTCTTCACCGACCTTGAAAGGATAATAATCAACTTTATATGGAAAAACAAAAGACCCAGGATAGCCAAAACAACCCTATACAATAAAAGAACTTCAGGAGGCATCACCATTCCTGACTTCAAGCTCTACTACAGAGCTATAGTTCTGAAAACAGCCTGGTATTGGCATAAAAATAGACAGGTAGACCAATGGAATCGTATTGAAAATCCTGATATTAATCCACGCACCTATGAACACCTGATTTTCGACAAAACAGCTAAAATTATACAATGGGGCAAAGACAGCATCTTCAACAAATGGTGCTGGCACAATTGGATGAGGGTGTGTAGAAGACTGCAGATAGACCCATGTCTGTCGCCATGCACAAAACTCAAGTCCAAATGGATCAAAGACCTCAACATCAATCCAGCCACATTGAACCTCTTAGAAGAGAAAGTACGAGGTACCCTTGAACAAATTGGTATAGGAGACCGCTTCTTGAACATAACTCCAGGGGCACAGACACTGAAAGAAACAATTAATAAATGGGACCTCTTCAAACTTAGAAGCTTCTGTAAGGCAAAGGACACAGTTGACAAGACCAAACGGCAGCCCACTGACTGGGAAAAGATTTTCACTAATCCTATATCCGACAAAGGGCTGATCTCCAAAATATACAAAGAACTCAAGAAACTAGTCAACAAAACACCAAATAACCCTATTAAAAAATGGGGTACAGAACTGAAGAAAGAATTCTCAATGGAGGAAATCAAAAAGGCTGAAAGACACTTAAGAAAATGCTCCACATCCTTAGCTATCAGGGAAATGCAAATCAAAACAACTTTGAGATACCATCTTACCCCTGCCAGAATGGCTAAAATTAGAAACACCAGTGATGACTTATGTTGGAGAGGATGTGGAGAAAGTGGAACACTCCTCCACTGCTGGTGGGAGTGCAAACTCATACAGACATTTTGGAGATCAGTATGGCGGTTCCTCAGGAAAATGGGAATTAGTTTACCACAGTACCCGGCAATCCCCCTCTTAGGCATATACCCAAAGGATTCACATCAATGCAACAAAGACATCTGTTCAACTATGTTCATAGCAGCACTATTTGTAATAGCAAGAACCTGGAAGCAACCTAGATGCCCTTCAATTGAAGAATGGTTAATGAAGATGTGGCACATCTACACAATGGAATACTACTCTGCAGAAAAAAATAATGGTATCTTGAAATTCGCAGGCAAGTGGATGGCACTTGAAGAAACCATCCTGAATGAGGTAACCCAGTCACAAAAAGAGAAACACAGTATGTACTTACTCATATATGGATTTTAGAACTAGATCAAATGATCACCAGCCTATAATTCACATCACCAGAGGAACTAGGATACAAGTTGTATTCTAAGAGATTCATATAAAGTCCCTCACAGAACTGGGAAGGGACAAGTCCCCCAGACCTCAGGTAAAGTGGGGGAAGACAGCTAATGGAGAGAGAAGTAGGAGAAAATGAGAGGGAGGAAAGGAAGTCATGTGCGACCAGGAGGATTGAGCCTGGTTAGGAATGGAAAATAGGAAAGAGAGAGAGAGCAGAGACAGAGACAGAGACAGAGAGAGAGAACATAAAAGAGGGAACCAATATTGGTTTGAAGATAAAGTTGAACACAAAGAAATGTCGAGGGAACTACAAGACTGCTCCCAACTAACAATCTTAGCTTCCGTGGAAAGGCTATCATAAATGCCCTTCCTGGAGAGTGAGATCAACAACTAACTTCTCCATGGAGTCCTCAACTAATGCCTGTTGAAAACAGGAGCAAACACCCATACATAAACACTGAGCCGAACTAGAACCCAGAAGCAGATGGAGAGGACAAGACCATGCGGTAGAAGTACATAGAGACAGCTTACCTGAACAAGGAGGAGCTAAGGGCCACTAGACTGATAGCTGGGAAGCCAACAGGGGACTGACTCGGACCCCCCTGAATATGGGTCTCAGCCAGAAGGTCTGAGCAGTCTAAGAGACCTCAGACAGTGGAGCCAGGATGTATCCCTGGTGCACAAAAGGACTTTGCAAACATATCCCCCATGGAGGGATAACTGCCTTATTCTAGAGATAGGAGAGAAGCCCTAGTCCCTACTTCACAGGACCTGTCAGATCTACATGACCCCAACTGGATGGCATTCCCCTACATATGGTATTGTGGTGGAGGGTTGGGAGGGGAGGGTTTTTAGAGAGCATGGGAGAGGGCAGAGAGGGCAAAAGGAAGGGAAGAAGGGAGGGAGGGCTGGAGGGGAGGGAGGGAGGGAGGGAGGGAGTGGGAACTGGGATCGACATGTAAAATAATAAATTAAAAAAAAAAAAACGCTTTGACTCCAAAAGTTAAGTTGAAGAACAAGTTACTGGGGAAAAGTATTTCTATATTTGTTTCCACAGAAAATGAAAAGATGTGGATTCCTTACAGACTAATGTGGTTTGATCACAACAGACCACCTGAAACAGAGTACAAGCTGATCCTACATTCCAAACAGCTGGACAAAACAGCCCTACAGACTACAGCTAGGATATCTGAATCTTCTTTGAATCCCCCTTTACAGCGCCCTTACCAGCAGGAAGTAGTTTGGAAAGAACGACGCCCAAATTCCCAAATATTGTGTATAAATGTTTGTTTTCATTTAATTGGACTTTGTTATATAAAATTAAATAAAAAAAAAAAAAAAAATCTACGATTACATAATCAGTTATCACTGGATAATGTAGTGTCCTTCATTCTCTGGGCACTGCTTCTGGTACCGGTCTCCTGCTGTGTCAATCGCACAGCACTCAAATGACGGTTGACACCATCATTACTTATGCAATCAAATAAGTTAATAATTGGATAGACCTGCATACTTAACTTTCATATGATGGAATGAAACTCCAGTAATTTTCAAGGAAGTAGTACTTAGATAAGTAAATAATGCCACGCGATTAACTCCCAGGGAGGAAGAGCTAGACTCCAGTCATGAAGAACAACATCTTCATCGATTTAAATAATTAATATATAATGAAAGATTATTGAATAATGACATGGTGGTGCATACTTAAATCCCACATGGTGTAGTCAGACCGATCTCTTCCTGGAATAATGATGTATTTAAAAATTTAAAAAGATAATCAATTAGTTGGAATTTTATATTAACACTTACGAGGTGGCACCAAAGTCCTAAACCTATCGCTGATGAAATGATTTATTTACATAGCTAAATGATGAAGTAATGAGATGATGTTGCAACATCAACTCCCCAAATCTGACTACAAAAGGCACTTATGGTCCATAACATTACCTTTATTTTAAATACATTAATTAAATGATCACCACCAAGGTGAAGATGTGGAGGAAGAACAGGGAGCAAACACCCAGAAAACCATGCCTGCTTCGGTGAAGTCCTTGTATTTCTCGGAGGGCACCATGGAATCTTCTGGACTCAATCATCCAGCAACACGTGTATCTGGGTGATTCATTGATTATTCAGAAACTGCCGTTTCCATTTCTACAACCTTCCCAACCTGGTCCCTGACAGGCATTTTCATCCTAATCGTAATCGATGATGCCACTGTCTGCCGTTCAATTAATTTAAACAATTAAATAAGTCAGTAATAGCTAACCATCACAATAGAGAGGTGAGGTAGCATTTAACTGGCAGGGAAGCATGTCCAGATTCCAATCATGAAGGATGTCATCATCATCAATTGAAAAAATTAATCATAAAATGTGATGACATTGCATATTAACTCCCAAGAGGGAGCTTCACAGAACTCTTCATGGAGTAGAGGGTTATTGGTTTACATAATTATACAACTAATTAGAAATAATCAAATAAAGAATTGATGTAACATCATCCACTTTCATAAGGTGGCTCCAAACCAGACTCGTGAACAATGCTTGTCATCATTAATTTAATTACTTAATTAACTTAATTATATAATTAATATTTAGATGGTCTAAAATATGTGACTCCCACATCGTGGAACAATAATCCACTGATCATGGATTATCTAATGTCCTATTTTAATAACTAAATAATAACATGATCAGAAAAGGATATGGTCTGCCATACTCGACACAAGTTGTGTCTCACCTGCCTCCCACAAGACTGTGTGAAACTCCCCGGTTCATCCCTTATTTAATCGCAGACTTGAGAAGTAAAACGTGTAAATGCTGAAATGTCATTGTGTATGCAGGGTTTTAGAAGATACCCCATATTTGATGTGGGACAGCTGCCTCAGGGGAGATGAACTGCATTCCAATAATCACTAAGTCTACTCTAACAAATGGATTATCACCTTCCTGAAAGAATTTAACAACGGAAAACTCAACTTTTGATGAATAATTGTGAGTCTTATTATCTTATAATCCATAGTTTTACTTCTTAGGAGAGAGAGCTTTCATAAACACGAGACTTTGAACTGTTTCTCCACCAGCTATGTTCTCTGATATTAGGTAATCTTGAATTGGGTAACCAGTAATAGCTGTAGGCCAATTTCCAGACATTATTCTATGACTTGCTTAGGGGAATCAAATGCTGTAATCAACAGTTTTAGGAGATAGTTACCTTGGGAGATTGTAATGTCCCACAGTTTATTGAAGCTGCTCTCTGGTCCTTGGCCCATGATACCAGGAGGCAAGCAGGGTTGCCAGGCAACATTTATGATCCAACATTCTGTCCCATTCTAGTGCCCCTCCCACGAGCTAAAGTTACATACCCACCAATGGACTAACCTTACAGCCTCACTGATTTCCTCACAAAAACAAAGCAGGGCTCTTCTTTTGAGTTATACATATTTACCAGTCTCTCAAGCTCACAACATGCCTATAGTGATAGGAGCATGAAAATGAAAGCATCATTCTGCCATTCAAGTACATTGATGAGTATTTAAACCTATGTTCTATGCTTCAATTTTCTCATTTCCAGGATGGAAACAGTACCATTAATCGCCTCTACCATAATCCTTTTCTATTTACTGAAATGAAAATGAACTTCTCTTCATTCCCCTACCTTTAGAACAGCTTGTTCACATGGTTTTTCAGAGTTGTTTTGATTTACATTTGGCTGATGACTAAGGATTTTGAGCACTGTCTTACGTTTCTTTCAGTCATTTTTGATTCCTCAATTGATAATTCTCTCTTAAGGTCTGTACCCCACTTTATGATATGGATATTTAGAGTTAGTTAGTGTTGGTGGTGTGTCATGTTTTCAGCCGAACAGAGTACATTAGATAAGATTCTCTGATCATGAGATTATTAAGTTACTCGATTTTTTAAACTGGAGTTGAGTGTGTCCTTCTTGGGTCAGTATTGTTGCAACCTCTCAGAAACTGTTGATGCGAAACAATAAAGTTTTTTAAATCGTTTAATCACTCGAACATTAAAAATCTATTATGTAATCAGTAATCACTGGATATCCCAGTGTCCCTCATTCTCTGGGCACTGCTTCTGGGACCAATCTCCTGCTGTGTCAATCACACAGCAGCCCAACCTATAATTGTTGGCGCCATCATTATTTATATAATCAAATCAGTAAATCATTGGATACTTCTGCACACTTAACTTTCTTAAGACGGAACCAAACTCCAGTGACTGTCATGGGAGTAATACTTAGATAAGTAAATAATGCCACACGATTAACTCGCAGGGAGGAATGACCAGACCTCAGTCATGAAGGACCACATCTTCATCGATTTAAACAATTATTATATATTGAAAAATTATTGAATAATGACATGGTGGTGCATACTTAAATTTCACATGGAGGAGTCAGACTGACCTCTTCCTGGAATAAATTGACAATGAGAATCAGTGGGTGTTTATAATAACAGTGACAAGATGGCACCAAAGTAGTAAATCTATGGCTGATGTAATGATCTATTTAAATAGCTACATAATCAAGTAATGAGATGATGTTACATCATCAAGCCCCCCAACATCTGACTCCAAAAGGGACGTATGGTCCATAACATCATCTTTATTTCAAATACGTTAAATAAATGATGAATTTTTATTTCATTTCTTATTTTACAGTTCAATAAGTAAGTGTATTAGATGATGTGATGGTCTGGCATGATTGACTTCCATAAGGAGGCTCAAATCTACAGTGATCCCTGAATACATAATGATAGATTTTCATAATTAAATGAATAAAAATTCAACAAGGGGATGGTGTTTTATACGTGACTCCTACAAGATTGCTCAGAACTGAAGAGGTCATTGAGTTTTTAATCATAGACTTGAAAAAATAAGTGAATGAATAATGAGATAATTTCTCATAAGTCACCCCTAGAGAGTTAACAAAATGATATCAACATTGATTTAAATAAATAAATAATGAAATCCCAAGAGACAATTAACACCACCAAGGTGGGTCCAGACTCCACTCTTCCTGGACTAGAAAAAGACAGATTTGAAGAATGAAATAACCAGATAGTTAGATCGTCTGTCACACTTGATTCACACAAGGTGGCACCAAACTTCAGGGTTCATAGATTATATAATGAAACAATTTAATAATTACATCTTTACATATGTAAGTAGTGGAACTTTTTGTATCATAAATCCCTGGATAGACATGGCAGACATGATAAAGTATGCTGTCATCACAGAATTTGATTTTTAATAATTCCATAAGTTAATGATCAGATATTCATACTGTCTTGAGTAGAAGAAGACAGACTTGAATAATGAAACAATCAGATAGTTAGATCGTCTGTCTCACTTGAGTCACACAAGGTGTCCCCAAACTTCATGGTTAACATTTTCTATCAAGAAACAATTCAAAAATTACATGTTTAAATATGTAAGTAGTTGAACATTTTTGTATCATCAATTCCTGGGCAGACATGGCAGACATGATAAAGTATGCTGTCAGCACAGATTTTTAAAATTCCATAAGTTAATGATCAGATACTTATACTTTCTTGCCTGATGTATTATGTTGGTCTGACATCATCACCAGTGCCTGAATCTCTGTTGTGCTGAGGCAGGACCTGAGATGATGGGCCCATACCTGGCATAGCAGTAGTAGCTAAAATTTTCATATCAGCTGAAAATATGTTTGCAGCAGAAGTCTTTGAACTGTTTCTCCACAGACTGTATATATTCTCTGATAATAGGTAATCTTTAATTGGGTAACCAGTAATAGCTGTAGGCAAACTTCCAGAGATTTGGCTATGACTTGGTTAGCGGAATCAAATGCTGTCATCAAAAGTTTTTGGAATATGTCATCTTCAGAGATTGTAACGTCCCATGATAATACAACAGCGAAGCTGCTCTCTGGTTCTTGACCCATGATACCAGGATATTGAATGTAAGTAGGGTTGCCAGGCAACATTTATGATCCAACATTCTGTCACATTCTAGTGCACCTCCCATATGCTAAATATCTCAAGAATTTGACATGAATTTCAGGAATGAAACCACAATCCAATGGTCCTATCACCCAGACATCTCTCAGGAAAAAGATGTATCATCTTGTTTGTGAGATGGCACCTGCATTTCTATCATGGTTGTTTTTGGGGACTCTGACATCCAGGTAAAAAGCACCCTCAGGTATCTTGACCTCAGCAGGATGACACAGTAAAAACATCATCTTTTGTGACCTAAAATGTTTCTCTTGATTTTTAATATTCTGGGAAGCCTTCAATATGTGAAAGAAGAGAATCATTTCAGTCTGCATTTAGTAATGGTCTGTGCTAGCTCTGCACATTGTGGGGAGGAAGAAAGAGAGATTAAACCTTTATACTGTAGGAAGAAACCTGTGTCATCTATTGGTGACATGGATAAGCGACAATAAATTTTGTGTCTAACTGTCGCCTTTCAGTCCAGCACTCAGGAAATAGACACAAGTGGACATCTGTGAGTTTGAGGACATCCTGCTCTACAGAGTAAGTTCCAGGACAGCAAGGCCACAAACAGAAATTCTGTGTCAAACTCCAAAATAAATAAATATATGAATAAATAAATAAATAAATAAATATTAAACAATTAATTGGAAAAATCTACTAGAAAACATCAACAAGACTAATATTAATAATTAGGAAGGAATTGGCCAGTGCAGTTTACTGATCAAGTCCCAGGACAGCAGGAAACACAGGGAAACTTTGCGGCGCCTTCACAGCTGTAGAAGCCCGAGAAACTGTGGAGGATGTTGAGGTTAATAACACAGCACTCTTCATATTAAGAAGGCTTTATATTATATATCTTACTTTACTAGGCTAGCTTATATATCCTGGCACCAGATGGAGGTAGGGGAAGCAAAAAAAAGGGTGCTTAGTCATCTCAGGTTCCAAGGACCTGTTAGGGTGCTTTCAAGGCTGAAGGAGCCAATAGAGCATTAGCATTTTGCATTAGACAGCATGTCTCCTGTTATCTAGCTGTTACAGCTGGAGGTTAATGTAAGATTTGAGAAAAGCTATGGAAGGGAGGGCTCAGGAAACTTTTAGGCCCCACCTGGAGAGGTGTCAATGAAAATGCAAATGAGACCTTGTCAACAATTAAGAATAAGCCTCAGGGAACTGCAGACCCTGTTAGCCCCACCTAGAAAGGTGTCAGTGAAAATGTAAATGAGACCTGGTCACCTGTAAGGTGTACAGGTTTTCTGCCTGCCTCCGCTGGTCTTGTCCCACCACCGAGATAGCCCCAAATAATTCACACCGAGACTCTGTATTTGACATAATCTGTTGGCCCATTACTAGTTTCTTATTGGCTAGCTCTGTCTTAATTATTAACCCATTTCTATGTATTTCCACGTGATCTTACCGAGAGTGGAGGAATGGCAGTTCTGTTCTCTCCAGGCTCTCCATCCTGACCCGCCTTCCTACTTCCTATTTCCTCCTTGTCTCCTTGTCCCTCCTATCTTCCTTTCCTATTGGCCAACAGTGTTTTATTCATTAACCAGTATGAGAAACATATACAGAATGACATCTCCCATCATCTCCTCTTTTCTGTCTAAATAAAAAGAAGGGTTTTAGCCTTAACATAGCAAAATATGTCACACAACAGTTATCAAGTAAGAATCACAGTTAACAATATTTAGTCCATTAACATTTAGTAAGATTTGAATAAAATATTCTATCATCTATTTTATCTTGTGAGTCTAAAGTCCTATATCATTGAATACTAACTAAGGAAAACAATAACCATAACTATCTGTCTTCAACTCCTTCAAAGACCACAGAAGGATAGTATATAAACTCTAGAAATGACATAGACATCTCACTGTCTGGCCAGTCACCTGAAGTTCTTCTGTAATCTTCCATCTTCAGCCCATATGCCATAGTGTGTCTGGCAGACTCTTCAGCAAAGTAGAAAACTTTAAACTGTCTTCTTGTACTGGCAGTTTGTCAGTCATTTTTCTCTGTGTCCTGTAGACTGTCTGGCAGACTCTTCCATGAAGCAGGAACTCTATAACAATATCCATCTTGAATCAGCAGTCACTTTTCTGTGGGTCCTGCACGTCGAATTTATACAGCATAAAGTCAAACAGTCCAGACAAGAGCAGTATCTTGTCCAAATGACTAGTCTTGCTATATTAGAAGTAAACTCCCTAACGAGTTTCTTCAATGTTTATCTTCATCTTCCTTTTTGACTCGGGTGGTGTTGCCAGGAGCATTTATGTCTCAATGTCAAGAAAAACCCTAAATCATTTTAATTGCCATATTCTGTAGGTCTTTGAAAGGTTTGAAGAATTCCTATCCATCTCAAATACATCTGTATATCTAGAAATCTTAACTAACTTAACTATAATATCTGACTATCATAGGTACTATCTATGATCTGTTCTCAAATACATCTATATATATCTAGAAAACCTAACTCACCTAGCTATAACTTTTTAGCTAGGTAACTATCTAAAATCGGTACTAAATTACACATTACATATCTAAATGAGTTATATAAACACAATTTCTAAACAAGAGGAGACATATACTTAATTACAAAATTGACCTTAAGTTTATATTAATAAATGAAAATCCATTTGAAAATAAAGAATTCATAGCTATACCATAATTCCCTTTTTACCTTTAAAAAGAGATGGGTTGTGATCATTAACCATTTATAACCACGTCCATTTAAATGAAAACAAACACTTATAGACAATATTTGGGAATTTGGGCATCGTTCTTTCCAAACTACTTCCTGCTGATAGGGGGCGCTGTCACGGGGATCCTAAGAAGATGTAGAAATCCTGGCTGTAGCCTGCAAGGATTCTGTGTCCACCTGTTTTGAATGTAGGATCACCTGGTACTCTTTTTCAGGGGGTCTGGCTTGCTCAAACCACATTAGTCTGGAAGAAATCCACAGCTTTTTATTTTCTGTGGAAATAAAAATAGAAATCCTTTTCCCCAGTAACTTGTCCTTGAACTTAAATTTTGGAGTCAAAGCATTTTTAAAATATATAAATTGAATTAATTCAGCAGCATTTGTTTTAACAGTTGTTTCCTCAGCAGTCAAACAATACAAAGACAATATAATGTCATACAGTATACAGATTCTCTCTGAGCTTTTCATCTTTACGTAGCTTTATTATTACTCCGTTTCTTTTACTTTTTATTTTTTATTTCTTGAGACAGGGTTTCTCTGTGTAACTCTTATCTGTCCTGGAATTCACTCTGCATACAAGGTTTACTTTGAAATCACAGAGATCTGCTTGCCTCTGTCTCCTGAGTGCTGGGATTAAAGGCGTGTGCCACCACACCCAGCTCCCCACTCTCTTTTTAAAATCATTTTATTTCTTTTCTCTCCCAAGCCTACATATCTTTTAAAATATACACTGTAAACCTTTAGAGATTTTTCTTAATATGAATCTGTCTTTACTGTAAATCTTTAACTTTTTCTGGCCACGAGTCTTTTATCAGGTAAACAACAACACTGCTAAAATGAAAGTCTTTGTTGTTTCTGCCAGGGTTTATAAAAGATGGCAACGGCTATTTTACCGCCAGCACTAAAAGCTGTGCTCACTGCCTTGGTCTGCATGCTGCCAGCTTGGAGATGTGATCACTGCCATTGCCAGCTCTGATACACACCAGTGAATTTTTAGCAGTGCTTTTTTAAACCCGTGCAGTTTTTTGCCGAGTCTGGAATCTTCCCTTTAGAGGAGCCGCACAATCTGCTTGTCTCTCACAAGAGAAAAATGCTGCTACCAAGAAACCTTGCTTGTCTCTGTTCTTTTGTTTTAAAACCCTTTTTTAAGCTTCTGTTAAATTTTAAGTGGAAGTTCTTATTAGCCATGTGGGCACCATTTGTAACGAGTATGGGATTTTCCGCCCAACGCCTGGTCTTGTCCTGCCGCGGTGCCAGCCCCAAATAATGCACACAGAGACTCTGTATTTGATATAATCTGTTGGCCCATTACTAGTTTCTTATCAGCTAGCTCTGTCTTAATTATTAACCCATTTTTATGTATTTCCACTTGGTCTTACTGAAAGCGGAGTAATGGCAGTTCTGTTCTCTCCAGGCTCTCCATCCTGACCCTACTTCCTACTTCCTATTTCATCCTTGTCTCCTAGTCCCTCCTACCTTCCTTTCCTATTGGCCAACAGTGCTTTATTCATTAACCTGTATTAGAAACATATACAGAATGTCATCTCCCATCAGTCAGCTAATGAAATCTTTATAGGTCAAAGAAGAAAGTTTACAAAAAATTTTGGACTTATGTTACATCCTAAAGAAATTGGGCCTCAAAGATTAAAAATTAGAAAAGATAGCTTATGATCATTGAATGATTTTCAGAAGTTATTAGGATATATTAAAATGGTTATGTCCTTTTTTTAAAAAGCACGTACTCGTGATTTGAAACCTTTAAGCAATATCCTGAAAGGAGATAGTGATCCCAATTCACCTAAACAGCTAACTGAAGAGAATAGAAAATTTCTCTTACAATCAGAGAATGCAATCCAGCATCAGCAGATATGCTATATTGACTATGCAAAACCATGCAAGGCTTATGTACTTCCACACAGCATAGTCTGAATTCTTTCTGTCTTATGGCAAAGGGGACCATTGTTATGGTTGCATTTACCTTTTTCCTCAGTCAAAGTGTTAAATCCTTATTTTAAAGCAGTAGCTTGTACGATACAAAATTCTGTCTAAGAGATATTTGGGTAGAGAACCAAGCATAATACATGTTCCCTATACCAAATAGTAAGTTAATGGTTAGTTCAAAACCTTTACAACCAGCAATTAACAGGCAAAATAATGTTTACTTAGATGGTAAGTGGTTACCTCCCCTTTTCTGACAGTGGGCTCAGGTGTCAGCCCTGGCACTACTGACTTAAGGACTTAATTTTCTTTTATCATTAGAAATTTTCTTCTCTGTATAGATTTAGGGCCTAAGTTTTCAAGCTTTTATTAATTATAATTTTTGATCCATCAGCTTTTTGTCAGTTTTTGGAAAAATTTGATAATCAGTTTATAGACGTTACAATTTGTACTAATACATCCTTTTCTATTCCCTAAAATTGTAAAGAGTAATCCTGTTTTAAAAAATGCTATGTTAGTTTCTCCTGATGGTTTTTCTGATGGAAAAGCAGCTTATGTTATTTATTGGTGGGAAAAGAATATGTAGTACAGACAGATCCAGCTTCAGCTCAGATAGTTGAGTTACAAGCTGTTGCAATAGTTTTTCCGCTTCTAATGAATGATTCGTTTAACTTATATACTGATAGTCATTATATTTTCAGATTTCTTCAAGTTATAGAGACGGTTTCATAAATTGAAACTAATAATCAGGTTAAATTACTGTTTGAGCAAATTCAAAGTGCCATTCAACAAAGAAAGGCACCTTGCTTTGTAGGTCATATAAGAGCTCATTCAAACTTCCCGGTCTACTGGTAAAAGTAATGAGTCAGCTGATAGTCCCTTTATCTCAGGTAGAATTAGCTCAGCAGTCACACAGCTTTCATCATCAAAATAGTAATAGTATAAGGAAACAGTTTGGCTTAAGTAGAGAGATGCTGAAGGACATTCAGGTTACTTCCAGGCCTATGTCCTGGCTGGCCTCTCCCCTAAATTGTGGGCATGGGGCCTCTTGCAAGAGATGGGAGTTGTTCTTATTACCCAAACCCTTACCCAAGGCACTCTGCCAAGAGACAAAGCTCTCCAAATGATATGTAAAATGGGCTGGGACAAACGACAAGGGACAGGTAAGCTGGAGCAAGGAAAAGTTCTCTCTGTGGCCACACTCCCATTAGACACTCAAGGTGATAGAAAAGGATTTAGCCATTTTAAGGAGGGTTGCTCTTGCACTGCCAGACCCCATTCCCATTGCATGGATTTCTGACATCCAATGTGGATGGAACAATGACTCTGAACCGCAGAAAAACTTCTTGTGGCTTCCCATCTAGTTAAAGAACTACTCGAGGCAAGACATGTGATCCCCTCCACCTCTCCCTGAAATTCCCCTATATTTGTGATTGAAAAGGCTTCAGGAACATGCATGTGATGTGTGCCCACAATATTTACCAGTAACTAATACAGGAGTAAATCCTCAGCCCTGCTTCCTAATCATTTATGCCAAATGGATGTTATTCATATTGCAAAATTTGGCAGATTAAATTATGTTCATGTGACAGTCGATACATATTCAGGCTTCTTAATGGCCACCGTACAAACTGGAGAAGCCATTAAGCATGTGATAAGTCACTGTTTAAAATGTTTTGCTTACATGGGAGTTCCAAAAATTATAAAGACAGACAATGGTCCTGGATATACTGGTAAAGCATTTCAACATTTTGTGCCCAATAAAAAATTAAACATATAACGCACTCCTTATAATACTCAAGAACAAAGAATTGTGCAGTATCCTAATAGCTCCTTAAAAATGCTACTTATTAGGAAAAGGGATTCATGTCCCAAGTCTCCACATGATACATTAAATCATGCACTCTTCATTTTAAATTTTCTAATGTGGATACCTATGAGCAATCTGTGGCAGACAAATTCTGATATGATGGAACTCAAGAGACATTTACTGAAGTCAAATGGAAAGATCCATGCACAAGACTATGGAAAGAACCCAACCCTGTCATAATATGGGGTTGAGAGGGGTCAAGGTCATGTTTGTGTTTTCTGGCAGGAAGAAAATGAGGCCCAGTAACTGCCAGTCTATTTGGTGAGATGCATGGAACAGAGGAAAACTGGCCCTTAGACCTTGAAGCATAAATACTCTCTCTCTCTCTCTCTCTCTCTCTCTCTCTCTCTCTCTCTCTCTCTCTCTCTCTAGAACAGAAATTCTCTAGAACAGACAAGGCTTAAACCTATTGTATTTACAACAAGGAGGAATTTGTGCAGCACTCAAAGAGGAATGTTGCTTTTATGCTTGTAAGATTGGCTTAGTGGAAGACAGCTTAGATAGAGTACAGAAAAGTCTTGAGGGATGTAAATGACAGTGGGAACAGGCCGAGTCCTGGTATAAATTTGGTTTTCCACCTTCCCTTGTCTTTCTACCTTGCTTCCTTCTTTCCTGGGACAATTTGTGGGATTATTGATGACTTTTGGGCCCAGGGCATTCCAAAATTACCTTGATTGATCAAAACTCAAATTGTTTCCATGATTGAAAAACCTATTTCTTTACACTACCATCAGCTTTTGGAAAAGGATAAGAGCTCCTCTGAGGAACTTGTTTAGGATGGTGACAATGACAGTTCTGATCCCCCTAGACAATGACTTGATTTCACAGAACTCAAACAGCAGCGGACATGGTTCCCTCAAATATGGAGATTTCAATGACAGGAATATCATTGTGTTACAAATCGGATGCAGGCCCTCCTATTTGGCTGTATGTCCCTCAATGACATGAGTATCAAAGGACACTATCTCAGGAGCCCACTCCTCTTGCCTGAGTTTCTTGCCTGATTTTTGACCATGTACTTGAGTGATGAAGGCAGATGCACCCTATGTAGCCTAAGTCAGAGGTCCTACCCATTCATCTCATAGTAACAAGCCCATCCCCAGTGTCCCGATTGTGGGAGCCAACCACATAGCCTAAGACAGACCCTCTAGAAAAAATAACAAAATAGGGGGAGATGTTGGGCGCTGCACTTGAGTCACAGCCAGCATTGAGTCACATCGTGTTTTAAAATTACTTATATCTTAAAACTCTAATGGAGCCTTATCTTGGTAAAACAGAAAATTGCTTAACAAGCAGTCTGTTCCACTCACCCCAGGAACTGAGATGAACCAGACTCCAGGAACTGAGATAAGCAGACGTTTATGGTCTGATATTTATAACCTGGGACGATTACCAGAGCCCCAGATTCGGAACAGTTACCCCTTCTACAATACCTCCCGGCTTTGCTTTAAAAACTCCTCTTTGTTGAGTTAACGGGCACCCAGACTGATACCTGGGAAGCCAGTATGGGACTGACTCAGGCCCCCCCTGAATATGGGTCTCAACCAGAAAGACTGAGCAGTCTGAGGGACCTCAGACAGTGGAACTAGGATGTATCCCTGGTGCACAAAAGGACCTTGGGAACACATCCCCCATGAAGGGATAACTGCCTTAACCTAGAGACAAGAGAGAAGCCCTAGTCCCTACTTCAAATGACCTGTCAGATCTACATGATCCCAATTGGATGGCATTTCCCTACATATGGAATTGGAGTGCTGCTTAGGGTTGATGTGAGAAGGCAGAGAGGGTAAAAGAGAGAGAGGGTACGAGGGAGGGAGAGGGAACTGGGATCGACATGTAAAACAATAAATTAAAAAACAAAGTCTTTGACTCCAAAATTTAAGTTCAAGGACAAGTTACTGGGGAAAAGGATTTCTATTTTTATTTCCACAGAAAATGAAAAGCTGTGGAGTCCTTCCAGACTAATGTGGTTTGTTCAAGCCAGACCGCCAGAAACAGAGTACCTGGTGATTCTACATTCAAAACAGCTGGACAAAACAGCCTTGCAGACTACAGCCAGGATTTCTGCATCATCTTAGAATCCCCCATTACACCGCTCCTTACCAGCAGGAACTAGTTTGGAAAGAACGACGCCCAAATTCCAAAATATTGTCTATAAAAGTGTGTTTTCTTTTAAATGGACTTGGTTACAAAAAAAATTTAAAGTTAGACCTTGACAAACATTGCCTGGTCTCATTCCTTCTTTCTCTCCCATTATTTTCAGGTTCTATCCCACCTTGATCCACAAATAACTATGTCCTGCTGGTTGGGGCAAGAGCTGTTAGCATTAGACAGCAAAAATGTTTAAACTATTTTTGTTTTAACTCTATTCTTGAAATAAAACTTAGGTTTATAACAGGAATCCCAGATAGAACTTCTTTTTAACAGGTACATATACTTTTCTTGAGAGAAATAAATGGAATTTTAAACAACCTAGTATGGTAAAATTTTTAACTCAAATTACTAATTTTAAATTTAGTATTTGTAGATATGAGAGCCCACAGCAGTTTACATCTTCCTCTGATCCTTCTTTGACTTTTCTTTGAACCTCTCTATCTACATTACCTTTATTCTCTTTCTTTGATTTTTTTCAGACACCCCTATCATAGAGAAATCTCTCCTTTTCTCTTTTCCTTTTTTCTTATCAGTGACTCTTATTCAGAGGTGCTGAAGTGAACATCTTGTTTATTTATTTAAATCCTGACTGTATCTTCTTACTATGGCGCCTTCCCCTGAGTCTGTCTGCACCCTCTGCTCTCTTAACTGTTGCCTCCTTTTTATGAGTTATGTGGGGTACACCAGCTCTGATGTTATTTTCATATATATATATATATATATATATATATATATATATATATAATTAATCTCATTTCGACTCTTCTGGATCTGGCCAATCCTTTGTCCTGTTCTCCCTTTTATTGTCCAGAAAAGTCGAGTTTTTTTGTAACACCTGAACCTGCTTCTCATGTTTGTGGTACTGCTTTGGTGAGTTGTGTGGACCTATAAATCTGCAGCCCCATTTGACCTGTCTACTGGACCACTGTTATCTTATTATGTCTTCTTTGCTTCACACTGATTGTACCAAGTCTGCACATAGACGTCACATCAATTTACCATTTATTTTGTTAGTTTTATTTTTAAGTTGACATAACAATCTTCACCAAAGTTCTTCTCCCCAATACCCCTTCATCCTCCACCACACCACCTTCACCCCCATCCCTGTATCTGCATGCTGCTCTGTGGAACCTCCAGTCACACTCACTGCCACCTGAAGAGAGTAGGGATGGGCCAGGTTCAGCTTCAATCATTTGCCTCTATCTCTCCTCTGACTTCCTACTAGCTGGCCCAATGCATCTAGGCCATCAGTGACCCAGCATTGCTCCTGGATGAGCATGGCTTAGGACTTCTGTACCAGGAGGAGCCGGGTGCTGTTCACTCTGGTGTTCTGCATTACCACCAGCCTGTAATTTCCTGGCCAGGCAGTTGATGTGGCCAAATAATTTGTTTTTACATAAGGAAGGAGGAGGTAAGTCCTATGTTAAATTTTGTCTGAGGTAGCATCCATAGGGGAGAGACAATGGAAAACTATATCACATAAATCAACATCACAGAAAGAGGACCCAACACAGGGACTTACATACACTGAGTCCTCTCAGATTCAGATGGACGGACTCCCCCATTTACAAAGGAAGGTCTGTAATGTCAAACATGGCACATATGAGAGGTGGCCTATCCATTAGGATGACTCAGTCCTTGACCAAGTCTTCACACTCAAATATCAGGTTGATCAAACCCTCTGATATATCCCCCACTCAGATAAGATTTTGTGGTGTCCCCCAAATTCTCCAGGGGTGACCCCTTTGGTGCATCCACTGAGGTGCTATTAACCTGTGTACAGATTGAGATGTCCACTGCTGGACAAGAAAAAAAAACATTTTTTGACAGACAGACATTCAAGCACATTAATTGATGGACTTAGAACTAACACCCTGGCCATGAGCACAATCTTTCAGGGTCAAGGACCCTGGGTGGCTGGGGGAAATCCTGGTTGAGCCCCCAATTTTGTACCTCCCAGGTTTCTTCAATGTCCAGTGAAGTAATTCTCAAATGCAAAAGCAAATGTTTTTAATTGGGAAGAACCAAACAGGATAGAACCTCACTCTATTGTAAGACTAAGGCACCTAGTTTCAATAGTGAAGGGCTTCCAAAAGGGAAAATAAATAGGGAAGCTTGAGACCACTAACTTCAGTTCATATGGTTTTTAAGGTTACAGCATTTCATAGAGTACATAGTTTTTTGGAAGTTCATCAAGGATAGGTAGACAAGACTCATTAGCACACCTGCAACGTTAATTTTTTTTTTCTTTTATGTCCTGAAAATAGTTTGTGGGATTTGTCAGGAAGTTATCTACTGGAAGAAATTCTTGTTCTTTCCAGTTTCCCCTTCTTGCCATATTGCCATAATCCCTATTTTTTTTTTATTTTTCCATCACTTCACATAAAGTAAAATGTAAATTGTTAAATGTTTCCAAGCATGGCAGTCTTTCCAAGGATACACAGAATGCTCATTGAAGATGACTAAAAAGTTTCTACACAGGACTCCCTGCTCCCAATACTCTGAGGATATTCAACCCACAAAGTTTTATTCAGATTCCTATTATTGACTGATAGAGTTGCGTGGATCTCATGAAAACCCACATGAAGGAAAATCTGTCTGCATGTTCCCACTCAGATGTTGGGAGGACCCACCACATGGCTCATATATTGCACAATATATTCCTCCATTCTTGGGACATTAGCCACTCACTCACCATGGTGTGATTACTGAGCTCTCCCAATCTCTAATCAATTTCCTGTAGCAGCAATTGAATAAAAGCACATAGAAAAAGGTGCCAGCTCTCCTTCATAGAAAAGCCTGAATATGGCACCAGGAAGGTCCCTTTACCTTTTATGACTGACAGGTCATGAGGAGAGCCTGATTGGCTAGTGATGACTGAATGACAAGACCACCTCCTATAGGAATGCATTGTCCTTATACACACAGCACAATGATTCCTGGCCTGGCTTTTCAACCCAGACAAAACCTTTTCCAGATCAGCAGAGAAATGCATTTCTACCCCACTGGCCTAGACTCCGATAGCAAACACTGCTCTCTTCTCACACTCACTCCTTTCTCCTGAAAACAAGGTGGCTAGCTAGCTCGCACAATCACATGGAGTGATTATTCTCTGTTCTAACTACTAGCGAGAGATTTCAGCACAGAAAGGGGGAATTATATTCAGTAGTTTCCCATTTAGGTCAGATGAACTGAAACCACTTATTTCCTGGTTGTCACTGGGGCTTCAGACAAGCAGAAAAAAAAAGGAAAGAAAAGAATAGAAAACAGGAACCAGATCTCAAACAAGAAAATAAGTCTTTCTCCAAACTCAAGGCTGGATGATGGCTCCACTGATTTAGAAACCTGAAAACAGTCCTGTACAAGAAGAGAACATTGAATAATGCAGCTATTTTTCTCACCTGTATCCTGAGGAAGCTCTGCTGGGTCACCACAGTGCTTACAGAAGCCATCTTCCCAGCCCAATTCACTCAGAGTATTCAAATTACCATAAAGACAACACTTTTTATTATTATTCATTTCTCAATAATTTCATTAATAAAACTCCCAATGCATTGGATCTATCAGCCAAGCATCTGACAGGAGCAAGATAGATCTTCTTCTTCTGATATGGCTCCTTCTCTTCTCTCATGGTTTTCTGAACTGTCTATGACTACTAGATAAAATGTACACACAGTTCCCCTGACTGCAGCAAGATGACACAAAGCAAACGTTTCTTTTGTACCATATGCCCTAAAATCTCTCTCAAGTTTTTAATATACAGGGCAAATTTCCTGTGTTGAATAAGGAAATCATTCCTGTCTGCTTTGTATAATTGTATCTGCAACATCTGCACATTTTGTGGAGGAGGGAGATGATGATCTCACACACACCACTGGAAGAGAATGGGTTATCTATTTTAGACAGGAGTAAGTGATATTGAAATTTGTGTCTCTACAGGTGTCTACCTGTTGAGTAAAAGCCAGGGCCTAGGAACGCTGTGGTGAGATTTTAAGCACACTCACCCTTGTGGAAGTAAATGCCCTTGTTGCTCAAGCTTCACCAGCCAATCAGCAAAACCAGGCTAACCTGTCAGTCACAGGCATTGCAGAACACTTCCTGTAGCCATACTTTAGGCTTGTATGCTTGCTACAGCCTTGGTGTTATAGCAGAACAAGTGCCAGTGGATTGATTGCTGTTCTGGAAGTGCTACTGTTGTAAATTGTGAGTGGAACATGGATGAACACCAAAGCCACAACATGGTGAGTGAGGGGATGCTATCCTAAGATGGGGGAGGATGGGTTGGGGAGGCCTGGGAGTTGGTATGGCAGGCCCTCCAGTGGCTTGGTGGGAAACTTTAGCCACATTCAGTGTTCTGTCTGGTCCCATATGGTCCTAGCAAATCCCCAGACCATGGTGCTGCAGAGGCAGGCAGATCTCTGTCAAGGGCCCAGAACTCCAGTAGAGGACTCTAGACAAGGGATGGATGGACAGATACTGGGCTGATATTCTGGTTGTTTCAGCAATGATAGGCAGATCTAGCTGGGACCTGGCATTCTCCACCTAAGGCCTCTTTAGCAGAGCCCCTGCAATGGGGGCCCTTTCACATATTACTTTAACAACATAGAATGCCTCATTGAGATGATTAATTTCTCTAAATCCAATCCTACACTTTTGCTTTGTATTACATAAACCAATTCATATTGGTGGAAACTGTTAAGACTTTAAAAACCTAAGTACTTGCATTACAGGAATGAGTGCTCACATTATTAAATATTCACAGGTGAAAATATGTTTGGTTCAAGAATTGATTTAATTTGAATTATGTGATGCCAGTGAATGTTGTTGTGTCTGTTCACACTTGTTCCCAAGAATGTTCAACCCTTGAGTTATAAGAAAAACTGTAGCAGGAACTACAGAATGTTCTCAAATTCCTAACATAGGTCCTGGCAATGAACATTCCATAATTTTTCTCTTCCGTTTCTGTAACCCTGTACATATCTGACATACTTTGTCTACCATCTAGTTATGAAATGATATGGAAAAACCCATGGAAGAGAAAACCCAAATCACGCAATTTGGTGAATATTTTAGCATTCATACTTTTGCTTAATTTCAATAAATTAATTTTTTTGTGGAGCCGGGGTCTTATTAAGTTCACTAGACCCAAGATAAATGACAAACTGGTTAGCCATTCTGATGTAATCTGCAAGGAGAGAGGGAGAGGAAGAGAGAGAGGGAGAGAAAAGAGAGATAATGGGAGCAAGAGAGACATCACCCAAAGCTTCTGTGTACCAAAGGCACAGCATATAAGATTGGGATAGTACCCTCCCCTATGACTGGTGGCTATGCTTGAAGCTCTGATTGACTACTGGAGCCTGAGTTACAGTTCTACATGAGCAGGAAAGACAGAACATGAGGGCAGGGTTTGGAGCAGGGCTACCATACATTCTAAACAATTTGTATTGATACAAAAGCCAGTAGGGTTTCTACCTAACAACCCAGCCTCCCTGGGGATGCTGGTGTTGGTTTAAGTACAGCTTCTTCCATCTTGCCAGGGATGATATGGGGAGGAAGGATTAAGGAGTTGGTGGGTTCGCTTTTAGAAGGCGGTGTGGTTTACAAGGTTTTCCTTAGCTGCCATCCTGTAGACCATCAGCACCTGTTCCTTGATGAATGGAGTAGGCAGGTTGTGTAAAGCTTTAGCCTTAACATTGAGCTGCAGGTGGAGAGAGGCTGATTCAATCCTAGCAGTGTTTGCTTTCACCTTTCCAAGTTCCACCCTCAGGGTGTCAAGGGGGGGGGCCCTCCCCTGGATTCACCTCAGTTCAGACTTCACCCTTAAATGGCCTGCCATTGTCTCCCAAGAGTTGTGGAAAGGGACAAGATCTCCCGAGAGAATTGGGGGCATGGGGTGAGGAGAGGTAGAGTTAGGAGAAAGAGAAGGGGAGCAGAGGATGGGAAAAGAGAACAAGAGGAATCAAGAAGACTGAGTTTTGGAAGGAAGATAGGAGAGCAAGAAAGGTGATACTGCAACAGACCTCTCAGTGGGTGACGGGTCTGCAAAGAGACCAAGACTCAGATGAACAGGTCAGCAATGGCTTTGGCTTGACAAACAAACATAAACACACACGAGGAGGTTTGCGACTGCTGCAACTTTTACTTCAGAGCATTGAGTTTTTATGCAGAAAGTTCAAAGAACAGATCTGTGGTCACAGTTTAAAGATTTACAGACATATCATAAACATATCAACAATTGCTTTGAAGCATGTGATCATAAATACATCTAAGCAAGAGTGTAGCTGGGAATCTCTGTTTATTTTGGCCTGCTTTGGGTCAGCATATCAGAGATTTGATTCACTGAGTTTAGGGTGTAGTCATTGCCTCTGATTCATAACTTTTAACAGCATTGATAAGAAGTCTTGTACCATTATTGATTTAGGGGCCCTAAGATTTCAAGTTAGACTTTTGTAGTAAATTCCACAGCAGCTTTGCTTCAGGTGGGCTAATTATAGGCAGGGTCATATTGTGTGCTGATCCCTACAGCTTTAACCCTGATTGTTTATTTGACCTTGGGCTATCATCTGGAGTCACGCTGGTGCCATGGGATTTGTAACTAAGGGCACAGAGAGCAACATCTATATGTTGATTGCTGGTCTGTATCTCTTTCAGTTCCTGAGACTCAGTGTTTTCTGGGCTTCTCTGAATTAACAGTGGAGCTACAGGCCAAAACACCCATGATCAAAAGCATTATTGATATCATAGCACAAAATACACCCACCACCCGTTCCAAACAGCCAGTCAAACAAACACAAGCAGGGACCTGGACCACTTTTCCCCAGGAGGCGTAACCACTTGTGGTGCTAACCTCTGGACAGGAAGCCATTGAGTTTTCTCTCAGCCATTGCTATACTGTCTCCACTGGGTCTGGTGTAGCAAGGTACTATACCAGATGGAGACATAATATGTTGTGAGAGAAATCTGACACTAGGAAAATTTTCAGAGATCTACAAGGATGATCGCAAATGATAATATAAGCAATAGTGGACAAGCTACCTTAAATGCCCTTCCCTGTAATGAGATTGATATCTACCTTTATGTGATATTCTAGAGCCTAAATCCAGTAGGTGACAGAAATGAAGCAGACACCCACAACTAAGCACTAAGTGGAATTCATGAAATCCAGTTGCAGAGAGAGATGAGTGTTAAGTACAGTTGTCAAGACCAGGTAGGAGAATCAAATAAACAGAACAAGGGGGAGCTCATGTATCCCAGTCTAATAGTTGAAAACCATAATATGACTGACCCAAAACCCCTGAAAGTGTGTCGATTTAGAAGGCTTGGAATGACTGAGGGAACTCTGGCAGTGGAATCAGGATGAATTCCTGGCGTATGAAAGGACTTCAGGAGCCCATTCACTATGGAGGGTTACTCCCTCAGCCTAGACTCATGGAGATGGGCCTAGTCCCTGCCCTAGTGATGATGTGGTTGGTGCAGACATGGGAGGGAGTGGGAACAGAGATGGGTATGGAAAATAACTTTATTTATAATTTAAACAAAATTCATTAAAATTAAGCATAGGAAATAAGGTGGGGTCAATACCTTAGCTAACATTTGCTTGAGCCATGGCCCCTGAAGTACCGAAGCTTTGGGCAAGGTTATAGACACTGTCATGAAGCAGTCACAGACTAACTTTGACTGTGGTCCCAACACCATACCCCAGAGACCACTTTCATCTTGTTTAAAATCCTGAAATTCCTACATCCACTTTCTTTTTTTTTTTTTTTTTTCATGGTATACTTTGAAACAATTTTAATTTAGTATGACAAAATTATGGCATCTTTATACATACATGCTAGTATCCTTTGTTCTTATTCATCTCCTTCTCGAACCTTCCCTCCCTCCCCTTCTTGCTTCCCTTTCTCCATCACAGATAGTGACCTCTTCTGCTCTCACATTAGTCTGGCATATGTACTCTTACAGCAAGGTAGCATTTCCTGATCAGTCATTTTAACATGCATACTCGGCAGGACATTTCCATCTTATAGTTTGTTAAATTCCAGCAATTAGACATGGTTTTTCTTTTACAGATTTATACTTGTGTGTATGTGTGAACACATGCCCTTGTGTGAAGGCACCTGTGGAGGCCAGAAGAGGGTGTTGCATTCCTGATAGGTGGAGTTAAACTGTTGTGAGCCATCATGTGGGCCCTGGGAACTGGACCTGGGTCCTATGGAAGAGCAGCCAGTTTTGCTCTTAACCATTGAGCCTTCTCTCTAGCCCCAGACTTTATTGTTAATATTGTTTTAAAAGCTGACATTCTCTTAGCTTTGCTCCCATTTTTATTAACATCACAGATATCTTCTTTTTAATAGTTGATAGCTTAAAACAAAACAAAAGAAGAAGTCATCTTGTTTCTTTTGCCTAAGGTACATCTTGCAGATTTTCCTTTAATGAGGGTCAGGCTCACAGAAACTCCCCTGGATTTTGTTCCTCTGAAATCTCTTTGTTTCTTGTTTTCTTTTTCCACAAAGGACCACTCACTGAGTAAACAATTCTTTTCTTAAAGTTGTCCCTTCTCAGTGTTTGGACAATGCCATTCTTTTTTTTTTCCAATGAGTTTTTATTTATTTATTTATTTAATTTTATATAACAAAGTCCAATTAAATGAAAACAAACATTTATACACAATATTTGGGAATTTGGGCGTCGTTCTTTCCAAACTACTTCCTGCTGGTAAGGGGCGCTGTCTTGGGGGAATCGAAGAAGATTCAGATATCCTAGCTGTAGTCTGTAGGGCTGTTTTGTCTAGCTGTTTTGAATGTAGGATCAGCTTGTACTCTGTTTCAGGTGGACTGGCTTGATAAAACCACATTAGTCTGGAAGGAATCCACATCTTTTCATTTTCTGTGGAAACAAAAATAGAAATCCTTTTCCCCAGAAACTTGTTCTTCAAGTTAAATTTTGGAGTCAAAGCATTTTTTTTAATTTAATTTATTATTTTACATGTCGATCCCAGTTCCCTCTCCTTCCCTCCTTCAAATGATCACCAGCCTATAATTCACATCACCAGATGAACTAGGATACAAGCTATATTCTAAGAGATTCATATAAAGTCCCTCACAGATCTGGGAAGGGACAAGTCCCCCAGAGATCAGGTGAAGTGGGGGGTGGGTAGTGAATGGAGAGAGAAGTAGGAGAAAATGAGGGGGAGGAAAGGAAAACATGTGCGACCAGGAAGATATAGCCTGGATAGGAACAGAAGATAGGAAAGAGAGAGAGAGAAACAGAGACAGAGAGAGAGAACATAAATGAGGGAGCCAATATTGGTTTTAAGATAAAATTGAACACAAAGAAAGGTATAGAGAACTACAAGACTGCTCCCAACTAACAATCTCAGCTTCCATGGAAAGACTATCATAAATGCCCTTCCCAGAGAGTGAGATCAACAACTAACTTCTCCATGGATCCCTCAACTAATGCCTGTTGAAAACAGGATCAAACACCCACACATAAACACTGAGTCGAACTAGAACCCAGATGCAGATGGAGAGGACAAGACCATGCGGCAGAAACACATACAGACAGCTTACCTGAACAAGGAGCAGCTAATGGCCACTAGACTGATAGCTGTGAAGCCAGCATGGGACTGACTCAGGCCCCCCTGAATATGGGTCTCAGCCCGAAGGACTGAGCAGTCTAAGAGACCTCAGACAGTGGAGCCAGGATGTATCCCTGGTGCACAAAAGGACTTTGCAAACATATCCCCCATGGAGGGATAACTGCCTTATTCTAGAGACAGGAGAGAAGCCCTAGTCCCTACTTCACAAGACCTGTCACATCTACATGACCCCAAGTGGATGGCATTCCCCTACATATGGAATTGTGGTGGGGGGATGGGAGGGGAGGGTGTTTAGAGTGCATGTGAGAGGGAAGAGAGGGTAAAAGGGAGGGAAGGGGGAGGGAGGGCTGAAGGGGAGGGAGGGAGGGAGGGAGAAGGAACTGTGATCGACATGTAAAATAATAAATTAAAAAAGTGCTTTGCCTACATCCACTTTCTAAGAACCATTACTAAAGGCCTCTGCCACCATGCCTGGATTCATAGATTCAAGTTTACTTAGTGAGACATTAGAATGATGGGAAGAAATACACTTAACTATATAAAAAAATCTTATCTCTATGAACCTGGATGTCACCATCAGCAAGTTTAGACAAAACTCTTCCAAGGCCTTTGATGAGTTATAACAGACTAAATGATAAGGAAAAGTAATATTTCTCATATTTGGAAGACAATGGACTTTGAGTCAGAATAACTGCATTTGGTGGGTACCACCTTTTGTTACTGGAGTTAGGACCAGGACCTGTTTTCTGGCTACACTAACCAAGCAGGCTCAGTCATTCATCATAAGTGAACCAAGTAAATGAACTAACTCCTCTGTTGACAAGGCAAACTACAATGCAGGCACTCTGGAATCAAGATGGACAGATCTCTATGAAGTTCTAGGACGGACTAGTCTATAGTGTGAGTTCTATTTTAGACAGAAATTCACAGTAATATTATTCTTAAAAAGAAGAGACAAAATACAAAAGCAAAATTAATGAAAATTTAAAGCATATTTATTCAGTTTGTGTAAGGAGTATGTTTTTTCTGCCCGCCGCCTGGTGTTGTTCCGCCGCCGTGCCAGCCCCAATCAACACACAGAGACTCTGTATATGATATAATTCTGTTGGCAAGTTACTAGTTTCTTATCGGCTAGCTCTATCTTAATTATTAACCCATTTCTATGTATTTCCACGTGGTCTTACCAGCGAGAGGCGGCTGGCGGATCTATTCTCTCCAAATGCTCCATCTTGGCTCCTCTTTACTACTTCCTCTTTCCTCTTTGTCTCCTAGTCCCTCCTATCTACCTTTCCTATTGGCCAATAGTGCTTTATTCATTAACCAGTATAAGAAACATATACAGAATGACATCTCCCATCAAGTTTGACCTTTTTTGAAAACAAAAAAGAATACAGTAAATAGAGGGTAAATATATGTAAAACAAAACAAAACAAAAAAATGCTAAATATGGAATTTATCCCTTCTCTAAAACTCTCGCACATTCTCAGTTCCTGTTTCTGCTATAAGATGGTCAGATAAGAAGTCAATGTTACTTCCGTAGAGACATTCTCATTTGAAAGACTCAGGCGTTTTTCTATAATGCGACTCCTGGGGAAAAGAGAATTCTATGAGTCTACAGTTGCCCTCAAGGTAGGTCAAATGTGGACTCCACAAAGTTGACTTATGATCTCCACACAGCGGTCATGGTCTAAAAACCATCCAAAGGCAAAACACAGATGGCTGGTGAGATGAAACCTCAAACTCGTGGGATAGCCGGCCCACACCAACGTCCACTGTTCTTCGGGTAGTCCATGAATTACCTTGGGCTTGGAAAGGGGATCCAAATCCCGCCTCCCTTTAATTTTACCTTTTCTCAGGGCTTGGATATTTGATACCTTGTTTGTCTTCTTGGGACAGCCCTTTGTCAAGTGTCCTATTTCTTTACAATATGCACACTGGTCCTTGTTGAGTGTGGTCCCTTTTGCCCAGATTTCCTAGCCTGTTTTAAAATTTTTAACTTTTTTTTCCTCTCATTTTTTTTTTTTTTTTTTTTTGTAAATACTGTGGCCAAGATATTTTAGTCAAATTCTTTTCCTGTCTTCTGTCACACATTTTTTTCCTGCTCTCTGTCTTTCTACTGTCTTTTCTCTCCTGTTCCCTGTCCCTTCAATACACTTTCTCTGCCTCTTTCCCTAAATCATACAACTCAGCTTTCTGTAACCTTTCCAGTGTCTGGAGTTTTTTTCTAATATCTGAGGCCAAATTTCCCCATGAAGACTAGAGCCACCAAAGCTCTCTGAGCTTCTGAGGTAGGGTCAAAAGGAGTGCTCTCTTTACCTTAGCCAAATTGGTGGGCCACCTTGCAGCACCTGGGAGACCCGCCACCAGAGCCTGCTGATAGATTTTAGGCTCTCCCTTTCTTCAGCAATGTTGAAGTCTCAATGGGGCAAGTCAAAGGAATTACAAGTCAATCTCGTTTTTCAGCTGCATGGGCCACCCATTGGCCCAAGGGATATGTTTCTAGCTTCAAGCAGAAGCTGGTGATAATCATCTCAAATAGCCTGGTGAGAGAACATAAGGAACTCTACCAACCCCTTAAGGCATTGGGGATCCTCTGAGAAAAGGATGTGGTTAGGTTTCAAATTATAAACATCTGGGTAGAAGGGTCAACCCTGGAGGCTGGTACTGGGGAGAAAAAACATGTGCTGTGGCAGGGTCACAACACATAACCTTGTCCTGCCATTCTGGCATGGTTCAACCCAGGCCACCCCGGCCCAAGGCTATTCAGCCATTCGGCTGCAGCTCAGCCCCAGCAGCTCTGGCGGAACTGCCACATTCATGGGGCCAAGGGATGAGTGTGCTCATTGTCTCCCTGGGTCTCCCAGCCCTGCTCTCTGGCGTATCTAATGTCAAAATAATGTGGGGTAGTTACTTGTTGACGCATGGGGAGAGTAGAAATAGACACAAACAGAAGGAAGAGAAGGACACAACAAACAGAACAATGTGAAAAACAGGACAAATCCGTGCAGTAGACAAATGGTGCTGAAACCAAAGTTACAAAGCACTGGGGAAGCAGAGTCCAGGGGCTGACTGTCCCCTGGAGAATCAAGACTTCGTCTCCTCCCCTGCTCCAAACAACCCAGGACTTTTGTCCAGGGCAGGACCAAGGGTCTCAGGACACATCTCTCTCCCATTGTGGACCTATACCAAATTCAAGTCCTGTGCAGGCCAGACACAGAAACTTGAGTCAATATCATATAACATTAGACACATCAGAAATACATCAAGCATATAGGCTAATTGCTCTATCTTACCTCCAACTGGCATTGTAATTGAGTCTAGGGGTCAACCAGATCTTGATGGAACCTCCAAAATGTAAGACCCTCAGAAAGAGGAGTCTCCCAGTTTCAGTCGGTACCCCCAAGAACTCAATGTCCAGTCCAGTTGCTGCAACACGCAAGAGGCTTTAATGAACAGGAATCATTTGCACAAACAGGCTACCTCAGCACACAGGCTAGGATAGAAGCCCCATCCCCCAGGCACAAGTGTTTTTAAAGGAAAAACCCACAAGCTTAGGCACTGGGGTGTGACCCTCTGTCCATTGAGTATGTTACCCTTTGAAGCCTGATGGTCCCGCTTAGGGTCAACAGAACTTAGGGGATCAGGGTGTGCTAATTAAACTTGTCTTGTCTCCAGTCTCTACTGAAATTGTTCAATGTGTAAAATGGAGCTTTAACTTAAGAGCCATTTAAGAAAGATAGGGCATATGAAATGCAAAATATGTCTAGGCTGGCTCCTCTTTGAGAATTTTCCAGAGATGGATACTTGTTATGTTAGAAGTTCTGTCTTTATGGATCTCCTCTGTGGGTGAAATGACGTATCCCTTGGAAGGCATATTCATTTTAGAACAAATGCATTTTCTTCCTGTTAGAAAATGTTTATGAGACAAGCTCATATGTTGATTCGGGAGGCATTGGTTGCAGTCTGTTCATCTCTAAAGCAATGGCCTTGCTGTTTTCTGTAGTATACCTTCAAAATTCTTAAATTAGTGTAACAGAGATTTAAATTTTGCAGGTCAGGTATTCAACTATCCAGTGCAGTCACAGTAAAAGGATTCACAAGTAGAGCATTGCCTCTGCCTTCAGACTAGAATAAGAAAAATTGTTTACACCGCAGGAGGATTCTTGGTAGGCAACAATGTGCTGGAGTGACTGCTATGAAAAAAGGACCTGACTGTGGTAGGGGGGAGTGATTTTGTAATTTCCCAGCATGTTTTAATCTATGTCATGTGTATGAACACAGACCAGAATATGTAGGTATAGAGTTTGTGAAGCTTGTTCTGAACCAATGAATATTGAATTTACCAATAGATAATTCTCTGTGTACAGAAATGTTCAATCCTACCTGACACAGTAATATCAGTTCAGAGGTTTGAGAAGCAGGTCATTGACTGTAACTATATGTCAGGTTACAGAGCTCAATACAAAATGACAGCATATGGGCAGCATCAGTCTATCTCTTCTTAATTACTGTATTGTTATTTTCTTTGTGATCTATAAAATAAGGCTTTCCTGAAGATCAGACTACTAAGATGAGTCACTATTTACTTGGATAAGTATAAGTCACTACTTAAGCACAAACTAACCCACTAGTTAGCCACACATACTAACTCCCTAGTTACCACACATACTATTTCAGCTATTAGCCACACACCTAAGTCACTAGATAGCTAATCACATGAAATCACTAGTATCCACAAAAACTAAGTCACCTTTTCCACACACATTAAGTCACTATTCAGCCACATACCTAAGTCACTATTTAGCCCCACAAACGAAGTTACTAGTAAGCTACACAGCTAAGTCACTTGTTTGCAACATACACTAAGTCACTAGTTAGCTATAGTCACTAACACATTCACCACATACCTCTAGTTAGTGTCACACTTGAGGCACTAGTCAGCCACGTACAATAAGTCACTAGTTAATCCCAGTCACTATGTCACTAGTCAGCCACTACTATTTCACTATTTAACCACACATACTATGTCACTAGTAAGTCACACAGATAAGTCTCTAGTTTGTTACACATGTTAAGTCACTACCCATTTAGCCTCACACACAAGTCACTAGTAGGCCACACACCTAAGTCAATGATTTGATGCACAATTAGGTTACTAGTTAGATACACTAACTCACAGGTTAGCCACACACAGTAAAGCAGTAAGTAACTAGTTAGTCACACACACTAAGTTACTATTTAGCCACATACCTAACTCAATAGTTAGCCATTCATGTAAGTCACTAGCTAGCCACACACCCAAGCCACTATTTCAACATACAGGCCAAGATCTTCCAACATAGATGCCAAGGTCTTCCCTAAGAGAGCAGTGGTTGGGCACAGTTTTCATACCAGCACAAGGGGAAGGAGAAAGGTGGAACTGTGTGAGTTCAAGGCCACTCCTGGCTATAGAGAGATGGAGGGAGAAAGAGTGAGAGAGAGGGACAGAGAGGGAGAAAAAATCTGTCTAAAAGAAAAACAGCTCATACTAAGGTGATCCCATTTCTTAGGATTTCAGGTATTTAATCCCAAGTGTAGGGATTTGGAGATAGAGCTACATGGCTGGACAGAAAGAGGAAGATAAGGTGGAGGAGACAGAAGAGCATGCAGTGAGAGGATTTTGTTAGAGCAGTCTGTCTGAGGGAGTGAAGAGATGGCAGTCAATCTAAGGAGGCAGTGTGAGGACAGGACCATATCATTTGTCTGAGAATTGTTAGAGATAAGAAATCTACTGGCCTGATGCTCTGAATCTGTGATCCTTCAGTTTTTACCCTCCACTCCCTGATAGATTACTATGAGTTTTAATTATTAAGATCCATTAGAACTTGTGCTGGAAGTGATGTTCTCTCTGGGGAAGTGTGATTTTTTCAAAGTCAATAGAGCTAGACATTTTTAAATTATTAAAATATGTTAACTTTATTTTGTTTAAATTACATTGGTATCACATTTCTTTTCTTAATTAAAAAAATTATATATATATATATATATATATATATATATATATATCAAACCCAGTTCCCCTCTACCTCACTCCCTCCCTCCTTCTCCCCATCTCTCTCAACTTCCCAGGCCCCCGGCCACTCTTCCTCCCATCCAACCCCCACTATACATGTAGAGTAATGCCTTCCATGGGGATTCATCTAAATTTTTCAAGTCATTTAAAGTAGGGATTAAAACTTCTCTCCTGTCTTTAGGTTAAGGGAGTATCCTTCCATGGTGATTTTCCCCAAAAGTCCTTTTTGCACCAGAGGTACTTCCTGGTTCCACTTAGTCCCTTAGACTTTGCAGGCCTTTTAGCTGAGACCCATGTTCAGGGGTTAAAAGTCAGTCCCATGCTGGATTCCCTGCTATAATTCTGGGGCACCATTAGCTCCTTCTTGTTCAGATCAGCTGTGTCTATGTGTTTCTACAGCGTGGTCTTGTCCTCATTGTCTGCATGTAGATTCCAGTTAGGCTCAGGGTTTATTTGTGCATTTATGCTTTTGTTTCCATCAGCTACTAGATGAGGGCCCCATGATGGTGAATAAGTTAGTTCCTGATCTCATTATCAGGGAAGGGAGTTTATGGTAGCCTTTACACTATTGCTCAAATTCATAGTTGGGGTCAGACTTGTAGGCCTTTGGACATTTCTCTAGTTGTATTTCCTCTTTAAACCTATAATGGCTCCCTCTTTTATGGTTTTTTTCTCTCTCTCTGTCTGTCTCTCTCTGTCCCTTTCTCTCTTCTCTTCTCTTCTCTTCTCAAGTCTATTCCTCCCCTATATGAATCTTCCTAGTCCCATGCACTTTGCTCTCCTCCCCTTCTCCTTCTGCTAGTTCCCTTTCCACTCACTCCCCGTCTATACCCACACCCATATGCTGTGGGGGCCATTTTCCTTTCACCTTCTGCAAGTGATCTTATATGAATTTCTTACATACCTCCTTGTATCCTAGTTTTTCTGGCAGTTTGATTTGTTGGCTGGTGATCTTTGCTCTATGTCTAAAATCCATAAATGAGCAAGTACATACCATGCTTCTCTTTTTGTGATTGGGTTACCTCATTCAGATTGGTTTCTTCAAGTTCAATCCACTTTTCTATTTATTTCAAAATTCCATTGTTTTTTTTCCCTCAGAATAGTAATCCATTATATAAATGTGCTACATCTTCTTTATCCATTCTTCAGTTGGGGGGCATTTGGGTTGCTTCCAAGTCCTTCCTGTTACAAAGAAAGCAGCTAGGAACATAGTTGAGTACATGTCTTGGTTGCATGGATGTGGATCACTTGGGTATATGCCTAAGAGGGGGGATTACCATGTCCCGTGGTAGACTGATTCCCATTTTCCTGAGGAATTGCTGATCTCCAAAATGGCTGTACGAGTTTGAACTTCCACCTGCAGTGGAGGAGTGTTCCCCTTTCCCACATCCTCTCCAGCATAAGTTGTCATAGGTGTTTCTAATTTTAGCCTTTCTGGCAGGAGTAAGATGGTATCTCAAAGTTGTTTTAATTTGCCTTGATAGCTAAGGATGTGGAGCACTTTCTTAAGTGTCTTTCAGCCTTTTCAAATTTCCTCTATTGAGACTTGTCTATTCAGTTCTATACCCCATTTTTAATGGGGTTATTTGGTGTATTGTTGACTAATTGCTTTAGTTCTTTGTACGTTTTTGGGATCAGCTCTCTGTCAGATGGAGGATTGACCAAGATCTTTTCCCAGTCTGCAGATTGCCTTTCAGTCTTGTCAACTGTGTCGTTTGCCTTACAAGTCTTTTAAATTTGAAGAGGTCCCACTTATTGTCGATCTCAGTGTCTGTCCTACTGGAGCTACATTCAGGAAGTGGTCTGCTGTACCAATTTGTTCAAGAATACCTCCTATTTCCTTTTCTAAGAGTTTCAGTGTGGCTGTATTTATGTTGAGGCCTTTGATCCATTTGGACTTGAGTTTTGTGCATGGTGATCTACATTTTTCTACACAACATAATCCAGTTTTGCAAGCATCATTTGTTGAAGAAGCTTTCATCCTCCCATTGTATACTCTTAGCTGTTTTGTCAAAAATCAGGTGTTCATAGGTATGCGGATTAATATCAGGATTTAATATTTGATTATATTTTGCTACTTGTCTATATTTGTGCTAATACCAGGCTGTTTTCAGGACTACAGCTCTGTAGTAGAGCTTAAAGGGATAGTGATGCCTCCTGATATTCCCTTAATATAGAGGTTGTATTGGCTATCTTGTTTCTTTTGTTTTTCAATATGAAGTTGATTATTATCTTTTCAAGGTCAGTGAATATTTGTGCTTGGATTTTAATTGGGATTGCATTGAATCTGCAGATTGCTGTTGACAAGATTGCAATTTTTACTATGTTTATTCTAGCTATTCAAGAGCATGAAAAATCTTTCCCTTTTCTGGAATCTTCTTTAATTTCTGATTTAAAGACACAATGTTCTTATATAGGTCTTTCACTTGTTTGGTAAGTGTTACTCCAAAATACTTTATGTTTTTTGTGGCTATTGTAAGTGTGACGTTTCTCTGATTTCTTTCACTGTCCTTTTGTTATCTGAATAAAGTAGGGCTACAGATTTTTTTTTAATTTATCTTGTATCCTGATATTTTGCTGAATGTGTTTTTCAGCTGTATGAGTACCCTGTTAGAGTTTTTTCGGTTGCTTATGTAAACTATCATATCATCTGAAAATAGAGAAAATCTGAGTTCTTCCTTTCCAATATTTGTCCCCTTGATCACCTTTTGTTGTCTTATTTCTTTAGCTAGCACTTCATGTGCAATAATGCAGAGATATGGAGTGGGATGCAGCCTTGTGTTGTTCCTGATTTTAGAGGAATTGCCTTAAGGTTCTCTACATTCAGTTTGGTCTGGTCTCTTGGTTTACTGTATATTATTTTTATTGTGTTTACATAAGTTCCTGTTATCGCTGATCTCTTCAAGACCTTTAATATGAAAGATGTTGAATTTTGTCAAAGGATTTCTGCACCTAGGTAGATGATCATGTGATTTTTTTATTTTCAGTTTGTTTATATTTTGGATCACTTTGATAGATATTCATATGTGAAACCATCATTGAAACCCAGGGATGAAGCCTACTTGGTCACAGTGGATGATTTCTTTGATGTATTCTTGAATTCGGTTTGCCAGTAATTTATTGAGTACTTTTTAATTAATGTTCATGAGGGATATTGATCTGTAATTTTCTTTCTTAGTTGTGCATTTGTGTGGATGGGTACCAAGATGAATGTAGCCTCATAAAAAGAGTTTGGTAATGAATGTTCTGTTTCTATTGCGTGTAACAATTTCAGGAGTATTGGTATTAGCTCTTCCTTGAAATTCTGCTAGAATTATTCACTGAAGCCATCTGGTCCTGGGCTTTATTTGGTTGAATGTCTTTTCATGATTGCTTCTCTTTTGTTAAGTGTTATATGTCTGTTTAAGTAGCTTGTCTGTTCTTGATTTAATTTTGGTAAGTAATAGTTATCCAGAAATTTGTTCATAGCCTTTGAATTTTCAAATTTTGTTGAGTACAGGTTTTCAAAGTATGACCTAAAAATTGTCTGGATTGTCTCAGTGTCTGTTGTTATGTACACCTTTTCATTTCTGATTTTGTTTATTTCCATGTTCTCTCTATGCTTTTGGTTAGTTTGGATAAAGGTTTGTGAATCTTGCTAATTTTCTCCAAAATTCAACCCTTTGTTGTACTGATTTTTTGTATTATTTTCCTGTTTTCTTCGTTATTGTTTTAAGCCCAAAAATTGAATATGGGCCCTAATCCTGAGGGGTGATTTTGCTTCTTTTGTTCTAAGGCTTTCAGTTGTGCTGTTAATTCTCTAATGTGACTATCCTCCGTTTTCTTCATATGGGCACTTAATGCAATTTTGTGCCCTGATATTCATTGAATTTGAAGACATTCTTAATTTAATTATTTCTTCTTTGATTCAGGTATGCTGCATTTGCGGTTTTTCTGTTTCTATGGTTTTGTAGAGATTCTGCGATTTGTGTTGTTGTTGACTTCCAATTTTAAAGCATGGTGGTCTGATAAGTTACAAGGGACTATTCCAATTTTTTTGTATCTCTTGAGGAATTTTATGTCTCCAAGTATGTGGTCAGTTTCAGAAAATGTTCCATGTGGAGAAGAGAAGAAGTTATATTCTTTTTGTTTGGATGGAAGGTTCTAAATGTGTCTGTTAAATCCAATTGAGACATAACTTCTGTTAGTTTTTTTTTGTTTCTTTATAAAGTTTCTGAGGTGGTCCTGTCTAGTGTTGTGAGTCGGGTGTTGAAGTCTCCCACTATAGGTGTGTGATGTTTTATGTGTGGTTTGAGTTTTAGTAGTATTTCTTTTACAAATGTGGGTGCTTTTGTATTTGGGGCATAGAGGTTCAGAATTGAGGATTTGTGGTGAGTATTTCTCCTGTGATAAATACAAAATGACTGTTTCCATTACTTTTGATTGATTTTGCTTTGAAGTCTAAATTGCTGGATATTAGGAGAGACAGACCTGTTTGCTTTTGGGTCTATTTTATTGGAAGATGTTTTCTCAGCCCTTTTACCCTGAGTAATGACTATCTTTTAAGCTTAGATGTGTTTCTTGTATGCAGAAGAAGGACAGATTCTGTTTCCATATTCATTCTGATAGCCTGTGTCTTTTTATAGGCAAGTTAAAACCATTAATGTTGAGGGAAAATAAGGATCATTGATGGTTAATTTTTGTTTGTTTATGATTTGTTGTTGGCAGTGGTTTTGTGTGTATATTTGCCATGATTAACCCTTGGGTTCTGTTGAAGTGAGATTTATTTTCTGTTTTGTTTTTTTGTTTTTTGTTTGTTTGTTTGTTTGTTTGTTTGTTTTTTTGCTGAGGACAGGCCACAGGTGGAGCAATATCTGGTACCAATCCAGGGAGTTTCCTGGGTTGGTTGTAGGGTTAATTCAACCCAAATTAGTCCCAGACTCACAACTAGCATAATCCTGGCATTGGGTGTCAAAGATTAACATTGGCAGCGTTTCAGGGTGTTCCTGCCTGGGTAGGCAGACCAATCCAGGGCCTGGCACACTCCTGTTGATGTCTCTCTAGCAGAGACCCAGCAATGGGAGACAAGCCTCCAGCAGGAATGGCCTCAGGATTGTGGCATGTATATGCGGATCTAGCCAGGGCCTGGAATTCTCGAGCTGAGGCCTCTAGTTGAGCCTGGTATCATTTTTTATTATTATTTTATTTAATTTTATATAACAAAGTCCAATTAAATGAAACAAACATTTATACACAATATTTGGGAATTTGGGTGTCGTTCTTTCCAAACTACTTCTGGCTGGTAAGGGGCGCTGTCTCGGGGGATTCGAAGAAGATTCAGATATCCTGGCTGTAGTCTGTAGGGCTGTTTTGTCCAGCTGTTTGGAATGTAGGATCACCGTGTACTCTGTTTCAGGTGGTCTGGTGTGATCAAACCAAATTAGTCTGGAAGGAATCCACATCATTTCATTTTCTGTGGAAACAAAAAATAGAAACCTTTTCCCAGTAACTTCTCCTTCAACTTAAATTTTGGAGTCAAACCATTTTTTTTAATTTAATGTATTATTTTACATGTTGATCCCAGTTCCCTCTCCCTCCCTCCCTCCTCCTCCCCCCCCTCCAGCCCTCCCCTCCCTCCTTCCCTCTCTTTTACCCTCTCTGCCCTCTCACATGCACTCTAAACACCCTCCCCCATCCCCCCACCCCAATTCCATATGTAGGGGAATGCCATCCAGTTGGGGTCATGTAGATGTGACAGGACCTGTGAAGTAGGGACTAGGGCTTCTCTCCTGTCTCTAGATTAAGGCAGTTATTCCTCCTTGGGGGATATGTTCGCAAAGTCATTTGGGGCACCAGAGATACATCCTGGCTCCACTGTCTGAGGTCTCTTAGACTGCTCAGTCCTTCTGGCTGAGACCCATATACGGGGGGGGACTGAGGTTAGTCCCATGCTGGCTTCACAGCTATCAGTCTAGTGGCCGTTAGCTGCTCCTTGTTCAGGTAACCTGTCTGTATGTGTATCTGCCGCATGGTCTTGTCCTCTCCATCTGCTTCTGGGTTCTAGTTCGACTCAGTGTTTATGTATGGGTGTTTGATCCTGTTTTCAACAGGCATTAGTTGAGGGATCCATGGAGAAGTTAGTTGTTGATCTCACTCTCCAGGAAGGGCATTTATGATAGCCTTTCCACGGAAGCTGAGATTGTTAGTTGGAAGCAGACTTGTAGTTCTCTATACCTTTCTTTGTGTTCAATTTTATCTTAAAACCAATATTGGATCCCTCATTTCTATGTTCTCTCTCTGTCTCTGTTTCTCTCTCTCTCTCTCTTTCCTATCTTCTATTCCTAACCAGGCTCAATCTTCCTGGTCCCACATATTTTCCTTTCCTCCCCCCTCATTTTCTCCTACTTCTCTCTCCATTCACTGCCCCCCCCCACTTCACCTGATCTCGGGGGACTTGTTCCTTCCCAGTTCTGTGAGGGACTTTATATGAATCTCTTAGAATATAGCTTGTATCCTAGTTTGTCTGGTGATGTGAATTATAGGTTGGTGATCATTTGATCTAGGTCTAAAATCCATATATGAGTGAGTACATACTGTGTTCCTCTTTTGTGACTGAGTTACCTCATTCAGGATGGTTTCTTCAAGTGCCATCCACTTGCCTGCTAATTTCAATATACCATTATTTTTTCTGCAGAGTAGTATTCCATTGTGTAGATGTGCCACATCTTCATTAAACATTCTTCAATTGAGGGGCATCTAGGTTGCTTGCAGGTTCTTGCTATTACAAATAGTGCTGCTATGAACATAGTTGAACAGATGTCTTGTTGCATGGATGTGAATCCTTTGGGTATATGCCCAAGAGGTGGATTGCCGGGTCCTGTGGTAAACTAATTCCCATTTTCCTGAGGAACTGCAATACTGATCTCCAAAATGCCTGTATGAGTTTGCACTCCCACCAGCAGTGGAGGAGTGTTCCACTTTCTCAACATCCTCTCCAACATAAGTCATCACTGGTGTTTCTAATTTTGAGCCATTCTTGCGGGGTAAGATGGTATCTCAAAGATGTTTTGATTTGCATTTCCCCTGATAGCTAAGGATGTGGAGCATTTTCTTAAGTGTCTTTCAGCCTTTTTGATTTCCTCTCATTGAGAATCCTTTCTTCAGTTCTGTACCCCATTTTTAATAGGGTTATTTGGTGTTTTGTTGACTAGTTTCTTGAGTTCTTTCTGTATTTTTGCAGATCAGCCCTTGATTGGATATAGGAGTGGTGAAAATCTTTTCCCAGTCTGTGGGCTGCCATTTGGTCTTGACGATTTATCCTTTGCCTTACAGAAGCTTCTAAGTTTGAAGAGGTCCCATTTATTAATTGTTTCCTTCAGTGTCTGTGCCCCCGGAGTTATGTTCAAGAAGTGGCCTCCTAACCAATTTGTTCAAGGGTACCTCCTACTTTCTCTTCCAAGAGGTTCAATGTGGCTGATTGACGTTGGAGGTCTTTTGATCCATTTGGACTTGAGTTTTGTGCATGGCGACTGACATGGGTCTATCTGCAGTCTTCTACACACTCTCATCCAATTGTGCCAGCACCATTTGTTGAAGATGCTGTCCTCGCGCCATTGTATAATTTTAGCTGTTTTGTCGAAATCAGGTGTTCATAAGTGTGGGATTAATACTGTGATTTACAATTTGATTCCATTGGTCTAACTGTCTATTTTTATGCCAATACCAGGCTGTTTTTTAGAACTATAGCTCTGTAGTAGAGCTTAAAGTCAGGAATGGTGATGCCTCCTGATGTTCTTTTTATTGTATAGGGTTGTTTTGGCTATCCTGGGTCTTTTGTTTTCCATATAAAGTTGATTATTATCCTTTCAAGGTCGGTGAAGAATTGTGGGGGGATTTTAATGGGGATTGCATTGAATCTGTAGATTACTTTTGGTGGAAGATTGCCATTTTTAATATGTTAATCCCTACCTTAACCAAGAGCATGGGAGATCTTTCCATTTTCTGGTATCTTTCTTTTAATTTCTTTCTTTAGAGTCACAAAGTTCTTATTATTATATAGGTCTTTTTACTTGTTTGGTAAGTGTTGCACCAAGATACTTTATGTTGCTTGTGGCTATTGTAAAGGGTATGTTTCTCTGATTTCTTTCTCTGTCTCTTTGCTGTCTTAAAACGTAGGGCTACTGATTTTTTGAGGTTATTTTTGTATCCTAGTAGTTTGCTGGAGGTGTTTTTCAGCTGTAGGAGTTCCCTGGTAGAGTTTATTGGTCGTGTATGTAAACTATACTATCATCTGCAAATAGAGACAGTTTGACTCCTTCCTTTCCAATTTGGATCCCCTTGATCTCCTTTTGTTTTCTTATAGCATTAGCTAGAACTTCTAGTACGATATTGAAGAGATATGGAGAGAGAGTACAGCCTTGTCTTGTTCCTGAGTTTAGAGGAATTGGCTTAAGTTTCTCTCCATTGAGTTTGATGTTGGCAGTCGGTTGCTGTATATTGCTCTATTATGTTTAGGTATGTTCCTATATATCCCTAGACCTTTCCAAGACCTTTATCATGAAAGGGTGTTGAATTTTGTCAAAGGCTTTTTCCACATCTAGGGAGATAATCATATGGTTTTTCTTTTTCTTTTTGTTTATATGGTGGATCATGTTGATAGATTTTATATGTTAAACCATCCCTGATTCTAGGGATGAAGCCTATGGGTCATGGTAGGATGATTTCTCTGATGTATTTTGAATTCGGTTTGCCAGTATTTTATTGAGTATTTTTGCATCGATGTTCATCAGGGATATTGGTCTGTAGTTTTCTTCTTAGTTGTGTCTTTGTGAGGTTTGGGTACCAAAGTTCAGGGCTTTGGCCTCATAAAAAGAGTTTGGCAATGAACCTTCTGTTTCTATTTTGTGGGAATAGTTTGAGGAGTCTTGCTATTAGTTCTTCCTTGAATGTCTGGTAGAATTCTGCGCTGAATCCATCTGGCCCTGGACTTTTTTTGGTTGGAAGGCTTTTGATGACTGCTTCTATTTCATTGTGGGTTATAGGTCTATTTAAGTTGTTTGTCTGTTCTTGATTTTACAATTTTGGTACAGATAGTTATCCAGGGAATTTGTCCATTTCCTTTGAAATTTCAATTTTTGTGGAATACAGATTTTCAAAGTATGGCCTCAGGCTTTTCTGGATTTCCTCTGTTGTCTGTTGTTATGTTCTCCATTTCAGCTTTCTGATTTTGTTAATTTGCATGTTCTGTCTCTTGCTTTTTCGTTTGTTTGGATAAAGGTTTTGTCTATCTTGTTGATTTTCTCAAAAACAACCTCCTTTGTTGCATTGATTTTTTTGTATTGTTTTTCTGGTTTCTATTTTGTTGCTCTGAGCCCTCAAGTTGATTATTTCCAACCTACTCCTGCAGGGTGAATTCGCTTCTCTCTGTTCTAAAGGTTTTCAGTTGGGCTGTTAATTCTCTTATGTGACTATCATCTGTTTTCTTCATATGTAAGTACTACTGCAATGAACTTCCTCGTAGCACTGCTTTCAGTGTGTACCATATAAGTTCGGTACATTTTATCCTCATTCTCGTTGAATATTAGAAAGTCTTTAATTTCTGTCTTTATTTCTTGACCCAGGAGTAGTGCAATTGCACATTGTTCAGTTTCCATGAGTTTACAGGTTTTCTGCTATTTGTGTTGTTGCTGAGTTCCAATTTTAAAGCATGGTGGTCCAATAAGATACAGGGGGCTATTCTATTCTCTGTATCTGTTGAGGTTTGTTATGTTACTCAGTATGTGGTTGATTTTAGAGAAGGTTCTATGTGGAGCAGAGAAGAAAGTATATTTTTTTGTCTTTGGGTGGAATGTTCTAGCAGATGTTCATAACCCCAGCTGAGACATAACTCCTATTAATTTTTTTACTTTCTTGTTGAGTTTCAGATTTGTGGTCCTGTCTTAGTGTTGAGAGTGGTGTATTGGATGTCTCCCACTATAAGTGTGTAGGTTTTATACGAGCACTGAGTTTAGTAGTGTTTCTTTTTACAAATGTGGGTGACTTTGTATTAGGGGCATAGATGTTCAGAACTGAGACTTTGTGTTGATGGATTTCTCCTGAGCGAAGACTGAAATGACCATCTTCATCTCTCTTTGACTAATTTTCGTTTGAAGTCTAACTCTGTTAGATATTAGGATAACCATGCCTGCTTGCTTATATTTCCATTTGGATTGAAAATCTTTTCCCCAACCCTTACCCTGAGGTAATGTCTATCTTTGAAGGTAAGATGTGTTTCTTGTATGAAGCAGAAGGATGGATTCTTGTCTTCAGAATCCATTCTGTTAGCCTGTGTATTTTATAGGTGAGTTAAGACCATTAATGTTGAGGGTGAGTAAAGACCATTGGTTGTTGATGCTTATTTGATTTAGGTTTGTTGTTGGCAGTGGTATTGTGAATATATTTGTTCTGCTTCACCCTTGGTTTCTGGTGTAGTTGGATTATCTGTTGCCTACATTTTTGTGGGCATAGTTACCTTCCTTGGGTTGGAGTTTCTTCCTTCCAATACTTTCTGTAGGGCTGGGATTTGTAGATACATATTGGGAAAATCTGGTTTTGTCTTTATATATCTTGTTCTCTACATGTATATTGATTGAGAGCTTTGTGGATATAGTAGCCTAGGCTGGCATCTGTGTTCTTTTAATAGTTTTAGAACGTCTATCCACGACCTTCTGGCCTTGTGGATTTCCATGGAGAAATCAGGTGTAATTTTGAGAGGTCTGCCTTTATATGTTACCTGTCCTTTTTCCTTCGCTGCTCTTAATATTTTTTTCTTATTCTGTATGCTAGGTGTTTTGATTTATTATATGTCGAGGGGTCTTTTTTCTTTGGTCCAGCCCATTTGGGGTTCGGTATGCTTCTACACTTTCATGGGCATGTCCTTCTTCAGATTTGGAAAGTTTTTCCTCGATGATTTTGTTGAATATGTTTTCGAACCTTTGAGCTGTACTTCCTCACCTTCCTCTATGCCTATTATTCTTAGGTTTGGCCTTTTCATGGTGTCCCACATTTCCTGGATGTTTTGTGTTAAGTATTTGTTGATTTATGATTTTCTTTGGTCGATGAATCTATTTCTTCTAGCTTATTTTCTGTGCCTGAGATTCACTCTTCCATCTCTTGAATTGTATTGGTTATGCTTGTGTCCATAGTTCTCTATTTTTTGCCCAGCTTTTCAATCTCCAGCATTCCTTCCGTTTGTGTTGCCTTTATTTTCAATTTCAGTTTTCAAAGTGTTGAACCGTTTTCTTCACCTGGTTAATTGTTTTTTTCTTGGCTTTCTGTCCTTTCCTTAAGTTATTTGTTCATTTCTTCCACTTTTTGTTTGTTTTTTCTTCCATTTCTTTAAGGGATTTTCTCACATCTTCTTTGGAGGTCCCTATCATTTTTATGATGGTAATTTTTAAGTCATACCCTTCTGCTTCCTCTGCTTTGTTGTTGTGTTCCATTCTAGTGTGTGGTGATTCCTAGATTCTGGTGGTGTCATGTTTGTCTTTCTGTTGTTAGGTATTCTCTTGTATAGCCTTCTTCCCATAGCTTCTTCCAGTAGGTGTTGGTGTTGTTCTCTCTATGGTACTTCGATGGGTCATGTGGGTCTGAGATTCAATATCTGTAGCTCTGTGTGGTCCAAGCACTCTAGAGGTTTTCTCCGCAGACCTGGATCCAGGGATGGGGTTAAGGATGAGGATCCAGAAGAAGATGCCAGCATGTACTCACAGTGTTATTTGGCCAATAGCTCTGGCAATAACTCTGGCCAATAGCTGGCGGAAGAGGGTAAGGGCTGAGCTGGAACTTCTGAGAAGGTTTGTGATAGTGGGATCTCCTGAAACTGGCGCTCTCCAGCTGAGACCTCATTCTTTGGCAGAAGCCAGGATTTGGGGGTTCAAGGATCTTGCCCACAGAACTCCGAGTGGACCCACAGAGACAGACTGGATGTCTGGGAGGGGCCTGGGACTCCAGCAGAGGACTGTTGGTGGTCAGAGACCAAGATGGTGGAAATTACGGAGGTCCTCGCGTGGATAGTCAGGTCTCCTTTGTTCAGAGTTGCTCCGAGAAGTCTCCAAGTAGGGTGGACTTGGCTCCACCCTCTGTCCCAGTGCTCAACCCCTGGTATCATTTTTATAGATTTCTTTTATTTATTTTTATTTTTTATTTTATTTTATTTTTTTTTGAGACCCAATTTCTTAGGCCTGGAGCCTGCCCCAGACTAGATCTTGTAGCCCAGGCTGATCTTGAACTTACAGAGATAGGCTTCCTTCTGCCTCCTGAGCACTAGCATTAAATGCAGGTGCCACCACCACCCAGATATTGGTATATTTTTTAAATGTCTTCTTTAAATATATTAATGCTTTTACCTCTATTTTCTGCACTTGCTTTTAGATTTTACTTATGTACCTTTTCTCAAGTGATGTTGACATTGATTTCGAGAGCAAAGTCTCTGTAACTTTGGCTTTTCATATGCTGAGCTTTTGAGAATTGTTTGGAACTCCTCATCCCCGCTTCTCCTGGACAGTGCTGGGAAGAAAATCACACATAAACTTTTCTAGTCTGGCCTTTGACTTGCCAATGAGAAGTAAAATAGACCAGA